>NC_083638.1:1340118-1427618 GCF_963576545.1 Limanda limanda | reverse complement strand
TGGACCTCTGACCTGGGACGCCATGGGGCAGGAGGGGAGCCACAACGAGGGCATGGACCTGGCAGAGATTCAGGACCTGTGCATCGTCTACATGAGGGAGTGTCCCAGCGGAGCTCTGCACCTGCACGAGCTGAAGAGGATCTTCGGAGTTCCCAGCAGCTCTGCAGAGGAGTCGCTCTACATCGAGACGGTGTTTCACTCCTTTGACACAAACAAGGTAAAACACACACTCTGCTTCCTCATTCCACTCTTAGATTCTCAGGTAGTAGTATTGTTATTGTTATAACTGTGACTCGGTGCTACTTGTCCACAGGATAACACGCTGGATTTCATGGAGTACGTGGCAGCTCTTCATTTGATCTTCAGAGGAAATCTGGAGGACCGCCTCAAGTGGTCTTTCAAGATGTACGACAAGGACGGAAACGGCAAGTTGGACCGACAGGAAGTGAAACACATCATCCGGGTAAGACGTGTGCAGCCGTTCAGTCAGGACTTTTACTTCTCTATTCGTTATTCAATGTGAACAGAATGGAAAAGTGAGGATGGATATTCAGCAGAAATGAGCTGGTTTCATAACTCAAATCCTGTGGAGGCAGATAAGAGCTGTGTGCCAGGGGCAGGGCTCAGGGCCGGGGTCGCGACCTTCAGGGCCTCAGGGTATTAGAGGAGCTGTTTTTATCTTTCCTCTGCTGGACTTTACTCTAAGCCTCTAAACTGGGAAACGTAAAATTAGACCAGTGGCCATAAACAACTGTCTCAATATAAAAGAAAAAACCAAGTGGTCTGATAACAAATCAATTATTTCGTATAAAAAATTGTTAAAAAAAGGTGGAGGAATAAACAGATCCCAGCTCAGCTGCTTAATCTGCAGCCGCACAAAATGAGATGAGTTCTTCTCACACCCGTCACTACACTAACATCAACTTTACATATTTACATAATATTGCTTTTTTCTGTTGAAGAAAGAAAGAATTAAAACATGTTATATAAAAACCTGACCCTAAAATATTGTATTTATAACAAACATCAAATAAGATGGAACAAGTACAAAATAAAAATACATACAGGTAAAAACAAAGTATGGAAAAGATGGAGGGAGGTTGACATCAGTGTAATTCATGTGATAAGTATTTTTCCCCAAATCCTCGAGGTTATAATATGTTGTGATGTATAATGTTGTTATTTTCTAAATGGAGTCATGGAGATGTTGTTCAACACATCCATGAAACATCAGGTCTGAAGGTTTTGTGTTTGTGATTCTCACGACGTTAACCTGCTCCGAGAGTATAGGTCACGAAACAGCTGTGACTTTGACTCACTTGTTAAAGTCTGAAATTATCGACTTTGATCTCAAACTTTATTTTCCTGTTTCTCACAGATTATTTACAAAATCAAGCTGCAGACGAGTGACGTCAGTTTGTCTCCGTCTGAGATCTGTGACAGGATCTTCGATCTGGTCGACCAGAACCATGACGGTGAGTGAGATGATCAGAATAAGGAGTTTAAACTCAAAATGATTTGATGTCGGGATCTTTCTTCCTTTCATCACATGTGACCTCCTCAGTGTTTCTGCTCCACAGGTCAGATCACGCTGTCGGAGTTCATGGAGGGAGCTCAGAAAGACGAGTGGGTCATGAACTTGCTGAAGCTGGACGTCAACGCCACCGGCTGGGTCATCCAGAACCGTGAGAAGGTACCGTGACCCCGAGGCCTGGTGGGCTCACCGCCCACGTGTTCCTGGTTTGAGCCCGACGCTGAGGCATTGTGGTCCGACCGCAGGGTTTAAATGACTGTTTGCTGCGAGCTTCCTGTGACTCGGAGCCTGAGGGCGCTGCAGCTGCAGGTCTGTCCGGATTCTAACGTTTGGTGCGAAGGTTCGAGGTCGTCGCTGCACACAAGGAGTGTCGGCACAGAGGAAACATCTCCAACTGAGAAACAATACTCAGAGAGTTTCATAAACACACACTTTATATATCAGTGCAGGAGGCTCAGTGAGAAGCTCCAGGTGAACCAGGGAGAGGGGATTGGAACATCTGAGACCATAGTTGGACAATCAACTCTCCCTGGATTCAAAAGACAGAGAACATGGAGAGGAACTCGCTGGAACATCAGGAGGAGATCAAACCGATGCAGAAGGATCACACTCTCCAGCTGGAGGAGAAGCAGCAGAGATGGAGAGACTGAAACAGCAGCTGGTGGAGAGACAGAGGGAAGAACTCAGCAACACTGTCTGAAAACTGCCGTCCAGCTCCAGTGTCTTCTCCCATGTGTCTCTTCGTGTCTCCTCCCATGTGTCTCTTCGTGTCTCCTCCCATGTGTCTCTTCATGTCTCCTCCCATGTGTCTCTTCATGTCTTCTCCCATGTGTCTCTTCGTGTCTCCTCCCTTGTGTCTCTTCGTGTCTCGTCCCATGTGTCTCTTCGTGTCTCGTCCCATGTGTCTCTTCGTGTCTCGTCCCATGTGTCTCTTCATGTCTCGTCCCATGTGTCTCTTCGTGTCTCGTCCCATGTGTCTCTTCGTGTCTCCTCCCATGTGTCTCTTCGTGTCTCGTCCCATGTGTCTCTTCGTGTCTCCTCCCATGTGTCTCTTTGTGTCTCGTCCCATGTGTCTCTTCCTGTCTCCTCCCATGTGTCTCTGTGTCCATGTCTCACCTCTGGCAGCTGCTGCCTTTAGAATCCAGGGAGACTTGATTGTCCACCTAGTCTCAGATGTTCTCATCCCCTCTCCCTGGTTCAGCTGGAGCTTCTCACTGAGCCTCCTCCACCAATATTTAATATACTTATACACACAGTATTCATTAATATTGCATGTTTTTTACTTTTAGAAATGAGTTGAAACCAGTAGAACTGTAAACAAAGTAATGACCCCAACATCCATCAAATCACTTCTTATATTTACATCACTGATTATTTCAGTTCAGACGTTGATTTCTAAAAACGATTTAATTGTTTTCCCCTCAAAGTTTAACTATGAAAATGTACAAATATAGAATCATATTGTGCTTCTGTCAGATTTTACTCAGTCATGGGGGTTTAAAGTACAACTACTTTATTACTGAAGAGGAATTCATTTATATTTTGGCCTCAGGTTGTGAGGTGGCGGTGCTAACCACTGCACCACCGTGCCACAGACACACTTCTATATGTTCATTTCAAAGCTCTCGTGATGATTTTGGATCATTTTAACGTCCATGTGAGAAGTTTGCATTAAAATCCACCCGACCACACTCTGCTGTTTGTGAGACGTCGGGAACGCGTCACGTTGATTTGAACTTCATGATCGAATGTGTTTAATCCCTTGTTATTTTATTCACTGTGTAAAATCTTCACATTAAAAGTACAGTCGTCAAATAAATGTGGTGGAATATTTAACTGAAGTACAAGTACCTGAGTACATGTACGTAATGATGATGGGGTGAACATTTGACTCATTGTTAATACAACAATTACATTTTTGCATCGAGGTTGTGAAACCAAACTAAACTGATTGAATGAGCTCATTGGAAAGTTTCACTGAATATTTTACTGACTGTTGTTTATAATGAAGAACATTGAAAATGCTCTATTTATTCTGTAATTCTGTTAATTTTCTTATTAAACTGATTTTTGTATAAACTTCATGTTGTGTCATCTTTGATTTTGCCACTAGGAGGCGCCTGAGTCAGAAATATCAAAAATAATCCTCGGAATATTTATATGATTTATATTATGGAGCAATTGGAAGAACCTCTGTCTTTGGAGGAAACTAGATCAGCTCTTTACAGTATGCAGAATGCTAAAGCTCCAGGACCTGATGGTTTCACGGTCGAATTCTTTAAAAAATTTGGAGATAAACTGCCGCCAATTTTACTCACTCTTTTTGAGGAATCCTCTGTCGAGGGCCAACTTCCACCCACACTCTCTCAGGCTTCTATCTCAGTTATATTGAAAAAGGGTAAGGATCCCCTTAGCTGTGGGTCTTATCGTCCAATATCACTCCTGAACGTGGACTGCAAATTGTTAGCCAAGGTCTTGGCTCACCGCCTAGAAGCTACCCTACCTTCGATTATCTCTCCAAGTCAAACTGGTTTTATAAAAAACCGCCTCTCTTTTTTTAATATTCGTCGCCTTTTAAATATCATGCAGAACGCAGATCCCAATCAGCCATTACCCAAAGTAATTATCTCTCTGGATGCTGAAAAAGCGTTCGATAGTGTCGAATGGGGCTACCTTGTAAATATGGTCCAAAATTCATATTATGGTTAAAATTGTTATATAAATCCCCAATGTCGTTAGTACGCACCAATAATATGAACTCCCAATATTTTCCGTTGCAACGTGGCACGAGACAAGGATGCCTATTGTCCCCCCTCTTATTCGCGATAACTATCGAACCTCTCGCAACATCACTGCGCTCCTCACCTGAAATTCGCAAATAATATTAAGGAATGGAAAAGAACATAAGCTATCATTATATGCTGATGATTTATTGTTATATATTAGCGATTCCCAGAATACTTTATCGCACATTATGACTACACTGGATCATTTTACCGAGCTTTCTGAGTATAAGATTAATGCTTCAAAAATCAGTGACTACTGATAAATTCACATACTTGGTATAGTTGCAACTCGGAAAATCTCAGATCTCTTTAAACTTAATTTTACTCCTCTTTTAGAACGCAGCAAGATGACCTTCGACAAATGGTCTTCTCTTCCTATCTCATTAGCTGGCAGAACTAGCCTAATAAAAATGAACATATTGTCCAAATTCTTATACCTGTTCCAAACTATACCAATCTTTATCAGCAAATCTTTTTTTTCACATCTCAATAAGATCATCTATGACTTCTCTTGGAATAAGAAACCACCTCGTATCCGTAAGGAATTTTTACCAAGACCCAAATTTGTGGGTGGGATGGCTTTACCTCATTTCCAACTATACTATTGGGCAAGTAACCTGAGAGCCTTGGCTTACTGGCTTCTAACCTATGCTAACAACGAAGCCCCTGCCTGGGTCCAAATGGAGGCTGATGCGAGCCTCCCATTATCCCTCCCAGCCTTGTTGTATTCAGCAATGCCTATCACACCACGCCATGCCTCTATTGGCCCCCTTGTCTATCATTCTCTGCGTATATGGGCTCAGGTTCGAAAACACTTTGGTTGGAAGGCTAGCTCGCTTTGTGCCCCAATTGTGGCAAATCATCAGTTTCCCCCCTCACTTGAGCGTGACTCTTTCATAGTCTGGCGTGAGAAAGGTATTGTCTCATTTAAAGATCTGTACATAGCAGGTATTTTTGCTTCATTTGAACAGCTCAGAGCTAAATTTGATTTACCAAAATCACATTTTTTAAGATTTCTACAGGTCCGAGACTGGACTCGTAAACAAACTAGATCATTTCCTGCAATCCCTGAACAACAGCCCATGGATACTCTGTTCCCAACAGCTCCATCTAATAAAGGCATAATATCCATTATGTATATGAAACTCTCATCTTTACAGACGACATCTCTTGATGCACTGAGAGAAGCATGGCAGGCTGATCTGAATTTACAAATCACAGATACTGAATGGTCAAATATATTTACAAGGATACACTCCTCATCAATCTGTGCCAGACATGGCCTACTTCAATCCAAGGTAGCACACAGACTGCAGTTGTCTAAAGCTAGAATCGCGAAGATGTATCCAACAATTGATGATTCATGTAATAGATGCAATTTTTCACCTGCAACATTATCTCATACGTTCTGGTCTTGTCCGAGACTCTGGGGTTACTGGTCCTCTATATTTGATGCCCTATCCAAGATATTTCAAGGCCAATAGAGCCGAACCCGCTCACGGCTATATTTGGTATCTAATGTGAGGATGACCACCTTCCTAGGGCACAATCTGATCGCATTGCTTTTGTCACCCTCCTAGCGAGAAGAATCATTTTACTTAATTGGAAACAGGCTGCCCCGCCCTCCTATAAACATATGGTTAGAGATACGCTGCAACTCTTGAAGCTAGAAAAGATCAGACTTGCTCTGCGACGTCCTAATGATAACTTCAGCAGGATATGGCAACCTTTTATTACATACCTGCTTGAACAAGTGTGAAGTTTTGTCCTATATGTCATGTACAGTATATATTGTCATTTATCATTACTGAAAACCACATGAATGCTCTCTCACACACACCTTGTGTTTTGTCTGTTGTTTTTTTGTTTTGTTTTATTGATGACAATGACGTATATATATATATATATATATATATATATATTTTTTTCTTTTTAAATCATTATTATTTAATTCTTTCTTTTCTGTTTGTCCCCTGGGGTGGGGGGGGGGGGGGGGCGGGGGAGAAAAAAAAAGTTTCATATACGTCTGTTTGTATGAGATTTCATTTTCAATTGTGAAAACCAATAAATAAAGTGAAAAAAAAAAAAAAAAAGAAGAATATTTATATGAGGAGGATTTGCTCAGGAAACAATAAAATAATCCCAAACAGAGCTGGTGGAGCGAGACGATGTTTTTTTTTTTAAACTCTGAAGTTCAGTTCATTTGATCAAGTGTCCAGTTTTTGTTGATTTGAGAGAAAACACTTTTTACCATCTTTGGAGATTGTCTCCAGATGATTGACTTCGGGAGCTAATAGGTCAAAGGTCAAGATAATATGGTCCCAAAACCACATGTCCACATGGACATTTCTGCAGACGACAGAGAGACGGCTGAAGACGCAGGTTTGGAAACGAGCTGCGAGTGTCTGGGACGTCTCGTCTGAGGACATCCAGCAGTCGTCATCTCTGAGTGAAGAGAGGTATTGTGCGATATTAATAAAGATATTATCATCATAATGTGAAGTGTATTTATAAGTACTTACTTTGACTCAAGAAGAGAAGTTGATGTGTTACTTTTACTTGAGTACATTTTAGTCTTATGTCTAAGTGCTTCCTCCATCACTGTGAAGTGAAGCTTTAACTTTTACAAACAAGATCTCCCACTGATATAAATGAACCTATTTATATTCACCTCATCAGTGTATAAGTCCCCCCCCCCCCCCCCCCCCCTCCAGCAGGCAGGGGAGTCTCGGTGAAGTGAGCTCACACCAGACCTCAGGGGATCAACTCTTTTTTTCCTGACCACGCTCAGGCTGGATTTTACGTCATCCTGGTTTTAATCTGGCTGAGAGCTCTGGTGGCCTTTTCCCTGGATTGAGGCAATCCACTCGTCTTTGCTGCCAAAGCCGACAGATCTGCTGCTTTTGTGTTAATTCACTAGAGCTCAGTGGTCAGTGAATCCTTCTGGTTCCTTTAGAGCGACACAGAGTTGCTTGGTCAAGTTTTTACAGAATACAAATATCAAAGGGAAAAGGTGGATTTGACTGGATGGATTTGCAGAAGATCATTTGAAAGTCAATTGGATTTGTGCACAGGTTGCCTGGAAATAGCCTCCGCAGGGTCTGTGTGGGAGGACGGCTGAAGACACTGGACGGCTGAAGACACTGGACGGCTGAAGACACTCGACGGCTTCAGGAACGTAATGTTGGCGCTTCTTTTTATTTAAAACAACATGGGTCAAGTACAGGTGGTCAGTGAAAAGGAGGTGACTCTGCAAAACATTCAGGAACTCTACCGCAAGTTTGCCAGCGAGTGTCCGAGTGGGAATCTACACTTACACGAGTTCAAGAAGATCTTTGGCACCGGCACACCCTGCACAGAAGAAGAGTCAGCGTACATGGAAAATGTGTTTCGATCCTTTGACACAAATCAGGTGATGTGACAGCGTCCAGGGATGTAGAAGTGAAGAGATGACAGAAAACTAACTTTAGTTGAGCTGTGTAAAACAGGCAAATGTATCTCGTGAGTATTCATCTGATTATAATCTGACTGATGTGTCTGACCTCTGGTTTTCCCGCAGGACGGTAAACTGGACTTCATGGAGTTCGTAGCCGCCGTGCATCTGGTTTTTCGTGGAAAACTCGAGGACAAACTGAAGTGGTCTTTCAAAGTGTATGACAGAAATGGAAATGGCTGCCTGGACCGACAGGAAGTACGACACATCGTCAAAGTGAGTTCACGCTTCCTTTACATTCACATCGGCAGCCATTTTTTTACTGGACCATCACCTATAGAAGAATAAGAGGTTGTTTAAGTTCATTTTTGTGTTTCTGTTGCACTTTATTGTTATAAAAATAAGAACGTGTGCGTCGATACTGAATCAGAACCAGTCTGCGTTGTTACGCCTCATTGATTCCTTCCAGGGTGTGAGTGAAGTGAACGTCAAGTCAAGTCAAGTCAAAAGGAATTTGTTTCTGTGTTTCAATCCAATAAGATAAAAAAACAATTTGATTGTCTAAAGACGTCAGCATGAGACACTTAAAGCTTGTTTCTTCTGTGCAGATCATCAACAAGATAAAGAGACACAACGAACCGGAGGTCACTCAGAACATCGACGACATCTGCAACAGAATATTCGACCAGGTGGACAAGAATAGAGACAGTGAGTCACAAGTTCAACACAAACACAAGTCGGCTCAATTCATAGTGAAAAGCAGTCGGATCCTGAGATGTGTTGATTCTGAGCTGGATCTGTTAACACTTTATAAACATTATACTTTGTGTTTCCTTCTGTCCAGGTCAGATTTCTCTGGAGGAATTTATAGAGGGAGCTGAAAAGGACCCGTGGGTGATGGAACAGCTCAAACTGGACATCGCGCCCTGTGATTGGTTCATCGAGCAGCAGAGCAAACCCTGAGGACAAGGACTCAAAGGGGTCGGACTCGGGGGGGGGTTCTGAGTGATGACCTGGGCCTCCACCCCTTCAGACACGCCCCTGTTGGCCTTCAGTGACCAGCTCTCGCCTTGTTTCCACACAGAAATGATCTTTCCACTTTTGTGCATCATGAGCGACCATTCGAGGAAATCATCATCTTGTTATATTCGATCTGAGGGAGCGAGAGGTTCAGAGACTCTGGAGAATCTCATCCAGCGCTGGACTGAGTGAATCTTCTTTATTTGTATTTATGCTTAAAGATGAGCAGCAGAACCTTCCATCAAATCTTCAATTTCAACCTGGTTTCACCTTTTCTGGGAGAGAAGCCATGTTTGTTCTGCACCGAGTGACAGGACACAGCTTGGTATCATGACTCAAGACAACCTGAGGAAGTGCTGAAGTCAGAAAACAAACCTGAGGTTCCAGTGCGTTGTGCCTGTTGTTCTCAGACCTGATGTTTTGCTAAAGTTCGTTGTGCTTATTTGTCCCTGTGAGCTGAGCTGAATTTTTAAATTGAACCTTAGTTTGAACACAGAAAAACAAACTGTAATTCAGCTCAGTTCTGCACATGGGAGCTTTCACCATTTGGATTTAGGCTGACTTACTGCTCTTAGCCTTTAAGGCTCCTTACTGAGCACTATGATAAAGTGGTGCCTGCTACATCAGAGACATTCACACAGACACTCACACGTTTGACTTTCTGTGACGACTCACATTAAAAGAAACATTTCCCCTCCTTGACTTCTATTTGCTTCTCTAAGCTGTAAAAAAAAAAATCTACTTTTTGAGATGTTTTCATAGGACAATGTGATTGTATGTTATACATATATAAAATCTGAACAATCTGAATGTTTGCTGCTCACATTCGTCATGAGAATTAAACTCGTCTCATTTGAAGATTCCGATGTGTTTCTCCTGCACCTCCCTCGGGAGAGAGAGAGAGAGACGACACAAATCATCCTAACGAGTTCTTCTGCTGCTTCTCAAAGTTTGATTTACACTTGAATCTGATCACTGAGGCAAAGTTCAGATACTTTGTCAGCTCATGTAAAAGCTTAACTCATTATTTCTGACAAAGTTAAGTGGAGTGAGACAGAAAATGAAGGATTTTGAGTAAATATCAGACTGGGACCAGAGGAAGGACATTTCTCAGGAGTGCAAAGGAAAGTGTTTAAATTTCATATTGAATTGAGACCTGAAAAGACAAGACACAGAAGATATCTCATTTTGAATTCTCTTCTGGCAGGTTGTGGTTGTCGGGGGGGCGGGGGCATGAAGCCAAATTATATCATGTCCTTAGGCAAAGAGCCTTAAAGGCTAAGATTAGAAAGACACAGTAAATCCATACACAAGGTCCCACAGGGTCTTTACCAGGGAACAGTGCATGTGCATGTGCATGTGCATGTGCATGTGCATGTGCATGTGCATGTGCATGTGCATGTGCATGTGCATGTGCATGTGCATGTGCATGTGCATGTGCATGTGCATGTGCATGTGAGCCTCATTTAGTGTCAACAGGACCTGTACCTGTGCACCTTTACTTTGAAAGATGTATTTATCTTTCAAAGTAAAACACATGACACCAAAATACTTAAAGATTTACTTTTTCCTTCTGCTTCAATAAACACAAATTCCACCATAGCCTCAAAAAAGAGAAAATCTGCAGCTTGTTACCAAACACACAACCGGGGGTCTGGGCCACAGTAAAAAAATTAAAATAATAAAAATAGAACTTGATATTATAAGAACAATGTAAACAAAAGTCTCTCTAAATAAATATGTTTAGTCAAAGAATGCAATTTTATTTCTGTGCAAACGTGGGGCAATGTGTTTATGTGTGTGTGTGTGTGTGTGTGTCTGTTTGTGTGTGTGAGACATACATTGAATATCAAGGATATTTCACACACAGATTTAAGTATATCTGGAGAATTGTCTCCTGTTCTAGCACATTGTTCATTCACACATTCTTCTTAACGAATCGTCATATTAATTTTTTATATTTTAAGAAACTAGTTTTTTTTTAATAACCACTGACGGGACAGGGGCCCTTCAGGAGCCAATCAGATTAGAGCTGGAGCCGTTCTTCTTCATGTCCTCTGAAGGCTGTTAGAAGTAGACCGGAAGTGACCTGCAGGTGTTTATCTCGGTGTTTGTTTCCTCTTTGAAACGAGTTTCTCCTATTCGGTAGAAACACGTGGTGAATTAAAAAAAATAACTCTAACGGCTCTTTTCATATTCACGAACTTTTCACTCCAAGTTTTAATTCGTAGCTCACGATAATCGCGTGAAAACGCAGTTCGTCGTGCTGCGGAAGGTGACAGGTGTGCGCATGCGCAGTGCCCCGCTGCTGCTGTGTTGATAACCCGTCCTGCGCTGCTCCTCGTCGCTAAGCGGACTAACATGTGATTTCTTGGTTCTGTGGACGGATTCTTCCTGGAGCTGAGATCCGGTAAATGTTTGAAACCGAGTCGAGTCGTTCGACTGAGCGGGTCTGTCACGAAGAGGCAGCTACATGCTAGCTACGTTAGCATGTAGCTGCCCCAGCTGTCCAGGTCGAGCTAGCTAGCTGGATTCACGCTAGCTAAGTTTCCTGAAGTCACCGGGCTGAGTATGGACGTGCAGCCGGGTTCCGACCCCCCCTGCCCGGGTGGGTGCGAGGCCTCTGCGGCTGCAGCTAGCATAGCAGCCGCAGAGGAGCTAGCATAAGGTAGCTAGCGTTCAGTCCTGGGCTCGAGTAAGAAGGATTGACTCCGGAGTGCGAGAAACCTGAGAGGTTTCAGTCGGAGGTTGTTTGGTGGAAACTGGTTCGGTCCACAGTGGAATGAGCGTTTAGAAGCAGCTACTTGTCTGAGTGTGAAGTGCTAGCATCTGTGTTAGCATCTGTGTTAGCATCTGTCTGCTACCTCCTCGGGTTCGTCATGGAGAAACAGATCATAGATCCCGAGGGAGCTGTCGTCATCCAGGAGAACACGAAGCAGTCAAACTCCGGAGAACAACCGGAGGTCCAGATGAGTGATGAGGTCACTGCAGTGAGCCGGAAGTCACACTGACAGAACCACTGTGGTTCCATCAGGGTCAGACTCCACAGAACCTCCGGATAATCTCCTGTTATTGAGCTGTCTGTGTGTCAGAGGCTCCGGACTCTCACCGGAGTTTGTCCTGCCAATATATGATTTATGAGTTTGTTCCTCCGTCTTCTCAGATGATTGAGTTCATGACTTGCTTCTCTTCTCTTAGAAAGTCTGTCCTGATCGTGGAGCCGCCTACTGGTCAGCACACAGACATCTTTCAATTTAGTGTTTGTGTAAATAAGCTCAAGGAGATGATTCCTGAAATACACTGGTGTCCACTGGAGACGTGTGGGACAAGACCAGTTAGACCTGGTTTTCCAGCTGCGTCACGTGGTGTGTTGTGAAGGTTGACTGGTTCTGTCACTGCACATTGTGTTGGTCTGGTCCTGGGTGTAGCCAGGAGACCAGGACCAGGACCAGGCCTCAGGTCAGCCAGCACCAGGAGACCAGGCCTCAGGTCTGGGCCTGGCCCTGGTCTCCTGGCTGCTCTCAGCACCAGGAGACCAGCACCAGGCCTCAGGTCAGGGTCCGGTCCTGGTCTCCTGGCTGCTCCCAGCACCAGGAGACCAGGGCCAGACCTCAGGTCAAGTCCTGGTCTCCTGGCTGCTCCCAGCACCAGGCCTCAGATCGGGGTCAAGTCCTGGTCTCCTGGCTGCTCCCAGCACCAGGACCAGGCCTCAGGTCTGGTCCTGGTCTCCTGGCTGCTCCCAGCACCAGGAGACCAGGCCTCAGGTCGGGGTCTGGTCCTGGTCTCCTGGCTGCTCCCAGCACCAGGACCAGGCCTCAGGTCGAGGTCGGGTCCTGGCTGCTCCCAGCACCAGGAGCCACACCCAGCAGGCGGGTGTCTCTCCTGTAACCTGCTGTAAAGTCAACACTGGTTCATGATTGGCTCGGACGCTCACAGTCACCTGACTGCCTCGGCCTGCTGAGCAAGTCTCTGACCTGAAAGACTGCATTCCTCAGACTATTATTTGCTCGGGTGTTCGTTAATATTTTAGTGTAGGAACGAGTTCAGCCTCAGAAGTTCTGTCCTGATGTCAGGTTTCTGTGTGTTGCTGTGGACCCCAGGAAGTCGTCTGTGTAGTTTATTGGATGAGAAGCTTGAGAGAAACTCCAGCTTCAGCCCCGGGAACAGACTCGTCTCTGTCCTGCTCTTTGGAGGCTCAGCCACACACATACTAGGGTTTATGTTTGCTGATGTTACATCTTTTACTGAATAAACCACGAGAAAATCTGTTTATTTACATTATTTCTGTTATTCGCAAGGGATTTGTATTTTCTTTTTATATTTATTTATAAGGAAGTTTATGGTTAAATTGTAAAATATCAAGCCTCACACATAACTAAGTATAATTATTGGCATCAGCCCCAGAAACCAGTTTTATTTGGGCTCAGACTGACACACACCAACAGTAAGGTGACACTTCTAGATTGTTATTAAATGATTTCCTGTGTGTGTGTGTGTTTACAGGTCTCAACTGAAACCATGCTGAAGTGGTTTTCTGCTGAAGAGGGAGAACCTGGGTCTGGAGTACGTTCACACACGTTTGTCTTTCATTGATTAAACAGTGAAGAGATCTGTGACACTGTTAACTGTTATTTAACAAACTGAAACAACTTGTCATTAGTGTGTTTGTAACGTATCATAAATCTATAGGACTGTTTACACACTTTGTCCATCACGACATTTACAATTCAGGATCCATTATTAAATACGTGCATCCAGGTGAATTCTGTTGCTTCAGACATATAACTCATGAACTGTCAAATTTTGACACTGCTTTTTATTTGTATTGGCGCAGCTTTTGTTGCCTTTACGGCACTAATTTGGCGACCTAGGAAACTTGCTAATCTAATTTGCTAGCATGAGTTGTTAATCATTTCATAAAACGCCTCTGATCCAATCAAATCTGAATTCCGATGAGTTTAGTCAAGGTTTTATTTATAAAGCAGACTTCATACTCAAAGGAATATTCAAGGTGCTCGAAAGCAACATTAAAAACAACACAGAAACAAAATTATAAGAAATCCATTGAAAACCAGAAAGTTTATATTTGTAAAACCTATTCATTCTGTCCAACATAATCTGTGACTGACGCTGGCAGTGAAAGCCAGTATTTAATTTTCTTCAACATTGCAATCAGATACCTGCTGGCCTGTTCCAACACCAGCTGGGTTCCTGTGATTTTGTCTCTGCTTCCTAAATGAAATGTCCTCGTCCTCCTCGTCCTCAGGGCCCGGGCTCTCCCCTCCGTGCTGCTGGCGCCGGCGAGCTGGCTGTGGAGGAGGCGGCCGAGCGGCTGAGCCACACCGAGCTGCTGGTCACTCAGCTGAAGGAGATGATCCGAGAAAAGGATGCAACGCTTCGCACCAAAGACGAGCAGCTGAAGGTGAGAGGAAATAGGAAGGCTGATTTATGAGAATGAATTCTGCTGTTTGTCCTTTTGAGAAGTTTCCATGTGTCAGATAGGGACCATCTGTGATCTGTATATATAATAAATCAGCATTTACATAAATTCAGTAAAGCATCATGGCTTGAGCAATATTAATAATGATGGGATGTAGCCAGCACCTGAATCTAAAGGAGACAAACACCGCTCCCACAAACTGTTTTACACCGAAAGTAGCAGGTAAACGTTTTTTTAAGTTCCCTACAAGGAGTTTTGAACTGGTTATGAAACAGTCTTACTGTAATATTGCTGCCTCTCGATGACCTACAACAGCAAATGAGACGTCTTTTTACGAGCTACGTGCTTGGCTGTTCCTCACCAACTCCACATCTCTCATAAACAAGATGGATGAGATCAGAATGAGAATCACGATCCATCACCTCATCACTATGCGTCCTGCAAACAGCTGTGTGTAGTGGTGTGGTTTGAAGCATTTGTCACATTGTGGGTGAAAGTAAAAACAATCATTAATGAACAACCTGTTCTGTGGGACTCAGGTGGAGAAGGAGGCTTGTGATGCCAAACTGTCGAAGCTGCGTCTCCAGAACAAAGCCAAGGTGACGTCCCTCACGTCCCAGCTGGAGGAGCTGAAGAGGCAACAGGGGGGTCCGGGCACGCCCACACACAGCAAGAAGGTACAGCTACTCTAAGAGGATGATTAGATAGATGTGAGATAGATGAATAGACCTGAGGAAAATGTGAGGTTTATTATCCACGTGAATCTGAAACTCATCACAGAAGCTGTTTTCAGACCTGCACTGAAATCTGGAACTTGTCCTGCCAAAAATGTGTGTAACATGTCAGATTGAGTGCATGTGAGGAACCAGCAGGACAATGTGTGGAAGCTTCCCAGTGAGCGAGTGGACGTGTGGACGAGGTTTCTAACACGTGACGTGAAACTGAAGAACAAAGATCTCAGGATGAAGAAGAGGAGCAGGACACGTAGAAGACGAAGACGTCCACTTGGAAACACGAGGAGATTCAAGATCTTCTGGTGATGAGGGCGACGCCGTGTGGAGGAGCTGGAAACAACAACACGGATCTTTCCACAGCTGAGTTTATACGTCATGTCCCGCCTCCTGCTGCTGTACAGGCTCCGCCCCTCGCCTGATGTTCCCACATGTTCCTGCTGCTGCTGCTTCACAGGAGAAACACTAACTCCAGAAATAGTCTGGATACAATTTCCAGACATTTTCTGGTGTTCATGTCTGAAGACAGCTTATGTCTCTAATTTTTCTAGCATAATTTAAATCCCATTTCATTTTAGACTTGAGATTGAAATCAAATCAATGTAAACTTAACGTGTCGTTGGTCGATCTCATGGATCTTTTATCAACAAACAATCGGGACACACAGAACAACTTGAGCAACGCCTGTCATTTGATATTTGTCTCTAGGGATCATCAGAAGCAGGAGAGCAAGCCAGTCGGGGAAAGATTGTCTTACTGAAGAAGAAAGTTGAGGAACTTGAACAGCAACTTGCACAAAGAAACAATGAGCTGGAAAACAAGGTAATGCTTATTCAATATGGATTCACCCTCCTGTTGTCATGTTGAAAGATGAACAAGGTTCAACCATCTCTCTCTCTCTCTTCTGGACATTTCTTAAAAGCAGTCAGGGTTTGAATTCTGACGTTTCTTCTTTCTCTTTAAACCAAAAACTTGAATCTACTCCAGCGGAAGGAGGTGGAGTCGCAGCGGCAGCGAGGAGAGGAAATGGACACGATGCTGACGGAGAAGGAGCGGAAACTGGTGGAGAAGGAGGCCTACATCGTCCACCTGCAAACAGCTCTGGCAGGAGATCAGCCCGTCGCACCTCCTCCACAACAGGTCAGGGACACAGAGAACATGGTGGGAGCATCAGCTCATAACTGATTCAGGCTTCATGTGTCTTAGTTTTAAATAGTGTACTTTAAAAAAATATCATAAGGAATCTCCATCTACTGGAAACCAGATGAATTAAAAAACATTGATGCATTTTAAAACTTAAACTTATAAATGTTGATCTAGCTGAAGGAATAACAGTAGAAGCTACATTCCACGTTTTCAGCCGTTTAAATTTATATATATTTTAGGGCTGGGCAAGTTAACTCGTTTTAATCGAGTTAACTCAAGTGATGAGTTAACTCGTTTTAATCGAGTTAACTCAAGTGATGAGTTAACTCGATTGTTTATCCGCCAATTATTTTCTTTTTTCCTGTTCTGCAGCAGTCAGCAACAGACTTTCACAAAATAAAAGCCTGACTTTCACAATAAAACAATAAATAATCAAACCTGAGTTAATGCGAGATAAAATAATTAATCAAGTTAACTCATCACTTGAGTTAACTCGATTAAAACGAGTTAACTTGCCCAGCCCTAATATATTTATATTTTGACTTTCTCTCTGAGTCCAATGCATTTGCTGATGCTCATCTGTGCTTTGCCTCCTGCAGGTGGTGGAGGAGGGTGGAGCCATGCAGGAGCTCCAGCTGCTGGTGCAGAGTCTGACCAGGAAGGTGGGAGAAGCAGAGGAGCGCTACAGTCTCCTGCAGGAGCAGGCGGAGAGCCTGAAGGAGCTGCTGGTCACAGAGAAGGAGCAGTACGCTCAGAAGGAGAACATGTACAAACAGAACGTAGGTTTTTAAATTTGATTCCAGCCACAAACACACACAGGTGCTTTGATTGTTTCCTGTATCTGTTTAACATCTGGTCGCTGATGATGGTTTTTAGATCCAGACATTCAAAGACATCCTCATTCAGAAAGATAACCAGCTGATGGAGATCAACCAGATGCACGAGCAGGAACTCTTCAAGCTCGCAGCCAAGTCTGATGCCAGCGCCGACCTGGAGCAGGTAGTGACATCACTCACTTCTAAACCAATCAGGGAGGAACCTGCTTATTTATACATGCTTCTGTTTTTCTCTTTCTGTTCTGAGGAAATGTAAGAGCTGCTCACAGCCATCAAGTGTCACCCATCACATGCCTCTGGCTGTTTTCAGACATGAGCTCTGGAAAATGTTATAAAAACATATATTTTATTTCTGTCTCCTCAGCTTCTGAAGGCCCTCAAACAGAAGCTCCATGAGAAGGAGGAGGTGCTGCTGGGTAAAACGCAGGTCATTGATGTTCTCCAGGGAGAAGTGGATGGAAGAGACCAACAGATACAGGTCAGGAAAGACAACGTCTCTACGCTTGTGTATATAATGAGTTTTCTTCATTAATCATGTTATAGATTTAAAATGAAACGTAATGGCACTTCCTTAACCCCATTGTTTTTATGATGTTCTCCACTGTTCTTCATCATCTTCTCTTGTCCCTCTAGGAACTGACTGAGAAGCTCCGTCGGCTCCAGGTTGAACGAGAGAGCTTGGCCTCCAAGATGGAGGCAGAGAAGCACGTGATGCGAGCACAGCTTCGCGACCTGATGGAGAAACAGCAGGCGGAGGTGCAGCGGCTGAGCGAGCAGCATCGCTCCCTGGTGGACCAAGCCCAGCAGGACTTCCTGGAGCAGCTGGAGGAGCTGAGGAGAACCTCGGGAGCAGCGCCACCTGCCAGTCAGGAGGCCTCGGAGTCGGGAAGCATGACTGCTGATTCAGCCTCCATCCAAAGAATGGCTGAGCTAGAAGGTGATTACATCATCCTTTCTTTTAATAAAATGTTTTTAATCAGATTGTATGTTCTGTGCATCCAAGGAGACACTTTTCACCACATTTACCAGTAAACCAGGTCAAACACAACGATGTCATCAAACCCACAATCATAGAACGATGAGACCTGAACAAAATCAGTGAGATCTCTTCACCAAGTTAAATGCATTTCTTTATTTCTGCAGCACAAGCAAAGCAGAAGACGGATGAAGCCAGCAGATCAGACGCCAAGTTCTTGAAGATGAAAGCTTGGTCGAAGTCTCGGATCAGACAGTTGGAGGAGGAGCTAAAGAAAAGCCAAGTAAAATGAACAACCTTTTGTTCTGTTCTACAGAATTTAAATCGAAATTGAAAAGGTCTTTTTTAAATGATCCAAAAGAAAATGAAGACAAATCTCAAACTGGACTTGTTTCCCCAGTAACATTATAAACAACATCAAAAAGCAGGAAGACGTCTTCTAAGTAAAAAAAGACCCATTTAAAAGACGTCCTCTCTGTCCTCTTCAGGCTGGAGGCGCCCCCCCGGACCTGACGGCTCTGAGGAGTCATATCACGGCTCTGGAGGAGGAGAGGGAGGAGAACCTCTGGAAGGTCGAGCAGTACGAGGAGCTCAAGACGAAGAATGGTAACCAAACCAAGTGGATTGTTCCCTGGACCTCGTGGTTAAATCTATGAGAAGAACTCTCAGAGTGCACTTACCTACAGTGATTGGCCTCTTATCACCTTGTAGCATATTGAGATAACATGCATAAACCATGTAGAAACATTAAAGGGACTCTTACCTTTGTTGCATTTGAGAATTACAGCACATTCAAATCATCCAGCCTTCCTCCAATGCCCCACCCCCTCGTTCCCATCCGCGGTGTTTTTTTGAAGAAACTTTATTTACAAGCAGACTTACAACCTACTGCCTCCGCGCACGCACGTGAGTTTTTGTTTACCAAAGCAATGGATTCGGTAAGTTATATACATTTACATTCACATGCCTTGATGACGGGCCCGAATGCGCCACAAGAAGCAGACGGAAAACCTCCATGCAGCAAACAGACAGGTCTGTCGGCCAATAAGGTCCTTCGGTCCCGAAGAATTTTATTGGTTGAAGTTTTCACTAAATATTATGAGAGTGAAATAATTGTTTGTTTTTACTCCTGGTGGGTCTGTCTTGCATTTTAGAGTGTCATTACCTTATTAATACCAATTTAACCTTATCCAAAAAAAGTGTAAAAATGCAACAAAGGTAAGAGTCCCTTTAAACACAGGCAAAATATCCATTCTCTCATGTAGTTGAGAGGAAGAAACTAAAAGATAAGAACAATACGGTTTATTTATTTGACCTTTAAGCAGCTCTAGACTGACATTTGATCCAGATTAGCTGCAAATCCTTATTTTTCGGTTTGTTTTTGGTTTCTTTAAAAGCAGCCTGCGTAAAAAATGACATATTCAATCTGTTTTGATCTTAAGGAAGTGAAATCAAATCCTCTCCAAACACTAATGGTTTCTTTCTTGGACGATACCACATCCGTCCTTTTAGTTTTTTGTGTGTAATCCTCCTGACAGACAGACAAACAGAACTGAAAACCTAACATGCTTATTAACATGAGATAACGTCACTGGTTCCTTCGATGTGATGATGAACTTGTCTGATGTTTTCTGTTAGAAATGCTGGAGGCGAAGCTGGTGGTGTACGAGGAGCAGCAGAGGAGTCTCCAGGCCGACCTGGAGCAGTTCAATAAGAGGGCCGCCTCTCAGGTCAGGGATCCAGGACGTGTATCTTGTAACTCTGCTGCCTTCGGTTGATCTGCCTCCTCACGGCCTGTTTCCTGCCGCTCTCTGCTCGCAGGCCAGTGAGTCAGGAAGTGCTGACGACTCCCAGAGCCAGGTGCTGGAATGGCAGGAGATGGTGACGGAGGCGGTCAGTGCCAGGGACCGGGCCAAGGAGGAGAAGGTGGCCATGGCGCTCCGCATTAGCCACATGGAGGAGGAGAGAGAGGGTAAGAGCTTCTGTTAGAGCAGTGGTTCCTCATCCCAGGGTCGCCACGTGGCTGAGGAGTTAATTATTATTATTCAAAATAAAATTCAATATATAAGTCTGGGAATTTAAACCAGGGATGAGATCTGCTTTAGATCATTGTTATTGAGCGTCAGTGAGTCAGTGCTTCATCGTGTGCAGCAGCCGGGTTCTACTGGGGGGTCGTGACTCCAGAATGAGAAGCTCTGTGCACATGAAGTTCTGTTGACAGGAGAACGTATCTCAGACACATTCTTCAGAAGCTCAGGAGACAAAACCAGTTTTCAGTTTGTGTTCCGTCTCGACTCGGCTCCGCCTCCACCATCAAACTCTGATCCCGTCTGTGTTGACCACTTGTCTGACTGAACATCATTTTCTTTTTCTTTGTTTGGTAACGGGGAGCGTTCGGTTTGACCCTGTGCTGCCTCCCATCTCCTGGACCCTCCCCCCAACCCCCCCCACCCCCCCACCCCCACTCCAGCCCCTGCTCCAGGGATGGGAGCAGCCAATCAGAACAGTTTCCCATCAGTTTTGTGCATGCAGGCTCCTCCTCCTCCACCCCCCCCAGTGCAGCTCCTGCTCACTGCACTCTCTGCAGTTCGCCTTCACACTTGGACCGAGGCTGAACTGCAGGCAGTGCAGTGGCAGGCCGCACTTTAGACTCCGCCCATTTCCTTCTTCCTTTCTCCTGTGTTCTTCCTCTTTTCTTTTCCATTCCTTCACCCCTTTGTTCTTCTCTCCTACTTTGTTTCCTTTGATTTCTGGGGTTGTCACACTAAAATAATAATAATAATAATAATAATGGTATCAAATCAAATATGGGTTTTTTTCTTCTGTGAAGGAAACTAAACTTGCACTAACTCTGGGAAGAGGATGACATCACATGCTGCAGACACACAACACTCATGTAGAATCTGTGTGTGTGTGTTTGTAGCTTCACTTTGCAGAAGGTGGATAAAACGATCTTATTCATATTCATACCTCATGTTTTGAAATGTTCTAACTGCTCCTTTTTCCTCACAAACCTACACACAGACCGAGTTTTAACCAATTCTAAACTGATTCATTCGGTCGGTGTCGAGTTCTATGTGTCATCCAGTGGAACCTGCACTTTCTTTCTAGTTCCTTGTAAACTCATTTAAATTAAATCTTATTTATCATTAAAATAACATATTGACTTCCTGTATTTTGGGCTTTTGGAGCTGATGGTGAAGTTTGTTGTAAATCCACCTCTTTCCTCAGTGAATTACACTTCTGGGTTATGACTAGGAGGTGCAGTTTTTCAATTAAAGGTCTTTTAACACACACACACACACACTCACACACACACTCAGACACAGACACACACACACTCAGACACACAGTGAGCGGCTCGCTGCTGTTCTTGTACCACACCTTTGCACCCACGTTAAATTCACCCTGGTTGTCGGAGAACATTCAAGTTGCCTTGAAACCAGAGAAGCTCACCCGTCTCTGTCGGAAACTTTTCTAAAGTTTTGTTTGAATAAGTACGTTCATCATAGTGATGCTTCGCTCAGATTTAACATTTATTTCAGGCTCGGGATCATCAATCAGAATTGAAAGATGTAATGTTTGGGATATTTAAAGACGTCATATCGATCGTAATTGATCATCATTCATTATTAAATAAGAGCTAAATGTTTCTTCAACTAAATCAATATGAAGTGCTTGTGAAACTGCTGAATCAGCAACAAGTTGTCGACACACAAGTCTCACAGCTCGACTGAAATACGTCTCTGCTGACACAACAAACCTCCTGTTTAACATGATGTCGGAGTTAGTGACTCATTCACCTTCTCATTCAGTCCAATCACTCCTAATGCTGTTAGTGGTATTGTTGTTAAAGATGATTAGAGTTTATTGGTCTGTTGTGGTGCTCTGATCTTTTAGAATGATGATGTCATACATGTTGTCAATCAGCTTCTAAGTCTGAGTTTATTATTTGCCACAAACAGAATCTAAAACCAGAGACTTTAGCTTCAGTACCGGCTTTGCTTCTGCTTTGCTTCTGCTTTGCTTCTGCTTTGCTGCTTCTTTTCCATCAACTGGAACCAAGAACTCTTTGTTCATGTCTGTTGTTTTATTTATAACCAAACCACAACCTTAAAGTGACCTTAAACATGATTAATTAATAACCCCCTCCTGCTTTAAAGTTGTCTAATATCACTTTATAAACTAACACAACTAATGAATAACCGGTTTGGTTTGATGAATAATACGTGTGTGTCTCCTGCTCTTCCATCCTCCTGATATGATCCCTGCTGCTGTGGTCAGTGGAGGTGAAACATCAGGGTGAGGCCGACCGGCTCCGTTCTGCATCACACTCAGTTTATTCAACCTGTTTTCAGACATGAACTATAAGTAAGAACACAAATGAGTCAGTTGCTC
Source organism: Limanda limanda (assembly GCF_963576545.1). Lineage (NCBI taxonomy): Eukaryota > Metazoa > Chordata > Actinopteri > Pleuronectiformes > Pleuronectidae > Limanda > Limanda limanda. Next base: position 1,405,318 of record NC_083638.1, on the reverse strand, counting down.
CGGACGTTTTCCAGAACTTCTCCTGCAGCCTGCTAGTAAGATACACTCCTGATCAAAATCTTAAGACCAGTTCAAAAATTGCATGAATTTGCATTTTGCACTGTTGGATCTTAGGAAGGTTCTAAGTAGAGTTTCAAAATGCAAAAAGAAGAAATGGGAACAAGAGACCAAAAGTTGTGAGCAGGCAATTTATTGGAAACAACAATTTAACTGAAGTAGGCTGTTCAACATTCGCACTAGCCTTTAGGAAACACTTGCATCAAGCATGCCAAAACGAATTTTTGAAGTGATCAACAATGGTGGAGCTACTCATTACCGAGTCAGTTTTTGACACTTTAATTTCTGTTTTAGGAGGTTTTTTTTTTTTTTTGAGCTGTGGTCTTAAACTTTTGATCAGCTGATGAACAGCCTACTTCCCATTTCTTCTTTTTGCATTTTGAAGCTCTACTTAGAACCTTCCTAAGATCCAACAGTGCAAAATGCAAATTCAGGCAATTTTTGAACTGGTCTTAAGATTTTGATCAGGAGCGTATCTGGAAAAAGTCAGAGTGGACGTGTGGATGAGGTTTCTAACACGTGATCAACGTGAAACTGGAAGAACACAGATCTCAGGATGAAGGAGAAACACTAACTACAGACTATTGTCTCTTCAGTCCGTGTCTGAAAACAGAAACGATGAGTGTAGATAATCTGATGCATTCTTTCCAGTACCTAGTCCTGGTGCGTTTGCTTCCTTGCTGAGTCGAGCCGGTCGGAGCTGAACCCTGAACCCACGCTGACCACTGCTTCACCCACTCACTGTTTCTCTTCTCTCGCCCACCTCTCGCTCTGAGCTGCCTCCCTCTCCCTCCACCCACACACCTGACTCCGCCTGTCACAAAACGGATGGGAACGTGTTTTGTTCGGTCTAATCTTCTTGCCGTTGCCCTGCTTGCTTCCTGTTCGGCTGAATGAAAACCCAAATAGTATAAAAGCATAATCCCCCTCAGACGTGCACCCCTCCGGTGTCACTCTAAATAACTGTCTGGTGTCCCTGTTGAATCAACGTTGGCTTGAAGTGTGACTCAGACAAACGGGTCCCCCCCCCCCCCCCCACAGCCTCTTCCCCTGCTCCGCTCCCACATGTTTGAATGCTGTGTTGTTGCTGTGCAGACTCGCTGCATGACTCCGACCAGGACGTTGCGTTGGACGTGTTTCTCTCTCAGGACATTTATGCAAAAAAAACAACGTGAACACACACCTGGAGTCTGAGTCACTTCCTCTCTCTCCATCCTTGATTCTCTGTTCCTTTTCTCGCAGTCTGTCTGGATGTAACTGTTTTCTCTTTCACCGAGTTTATTTGTGGTGTTGAAAGTGCCTCATCTCCCTCCTCATGGAATCCATCCAACACCACCTGTGCCATCGTCACACTTCTTCTCCACTGTCCGTCTCTGTCCTCACGTTGTGTCTCTCACTCTGCCGTCACGCTGTCCGGCCCCTTTTATACCCTCCTCCCGTTCATAAACACATCCTCAACCCAACCCCCCCCCCCCCCTTTCCCTGTGGCACAAAACTGATTGAGGATGACTGGTTCTTTCCTGGCTGCTCCGATCCAGCACTGGCCTCTCGGCAGCAGGAGTTGGAGGAGGAGCTGGCTCAGTCCCGGGGGCTCGGCCAACACAGGGTCAAGAAGCTCACGGCCCCGGCCCAGCGGAGCCTGCAGGTACGATAACACACGCAGACACACAAAAACCCTTTGTATTTATGTGTTTAATGAACAAGTGATCGCATGATTTATCTGATTTATACAATCTCCATTGTGGTTTTCCTTTTAAACAGAGGACATTCAATTAATTAGGAGAGATCTCACAAACGGGCCCAGACGTAATGTTGTTTCAGCTTCATCGACTTTATGGAACCGTTGGACCTCGATGAAGATTCGAGCTCCGCTGAGCGACACAGTTGTGTGTTTTGTTATCAGTGGATATTTCCCCTCAACTACAAAATTGTTGAAAGCTCTAAACTAATTCCACTGTTGTAGAAATGTTGCACAAAAATATACATTTTAGGTCCAATTTAATTCATGTTGACATGTGACAATCACTCCTTTTTAATAAATCGAAAAGGGAGTCATGTGCCGTCTTGCTAAGACGCTAACAATCCGATGTATGTGCATGCATAGACATATATAAAGACTAGATGTCTTGTTCGACGGAGCCAGACGTCACCACATGGCGGCCATCTTGCTACGGGGCAGCTCGCTCACCCATAACATTGTGTTGGTAAATAACACTAACTTGCTGAATTTTCGACCGATTTTGAAACGGTTTGGTTTGTTATAAACGTCTGAGATGTAGATATGACACTGTGTACTTATGAATAATATTGTTATTTTCTAAAAAATTTTTATAATTTATGCAGTGTCATAACTACATCTCTGACGTTTAAAACAAACCAAACCGTTTCAAAATCTGCCGTTGGCCGGCAACGCAGACGAGACATCTAGCCTTTATATATGTCTATGTGTGCATGAAGCGTAGAGCTGGTTAGCTTAGCTTAGCTTAGCTTAGCTTAGCTTAGCGTCACATAGAGACAGGAAGTTGGCCGAAGAACCTCTGATCGGTTTCAATCTGCACAAACAGAAAGGTTTTGAGAACCTGTTGCTGCTCTGGTTGAGTAAAGCGTGTCGCCCCCTGCAGGAGGACTTTGAGTTTGACGGACAGGTCCAGTTCCAGGACCCTCGCAGCGCCTCGCAGAGCACCCCCCCGATGGAGGGGGAGAACATGGGAGGTTGGTGGCCCGAGTTCAGTTCCCCAGATACAGGTGTGAGATCCGCTAGACAGTTTACGCCGGCATGCACACGGTCATCTGCACATTACTTTGGGAAACTTAAGTTGCCTTCGGGTTGGTATTTTTGTTTTTTACCATAAAACTCCAAACTGGTTTTACTGAGTGTTGGATCGTGGCTGTTTGTTGGTGTTTGGTTCAGTTTGACTTCTGGTCCACGTGTTTGGGTCAAACTCTAACAAGCTCATCCTCAGTTCATTAAAACTAACCCTGGGTTTATTTATCGAGTCAATTCATCCGCTGGTCTCCATTGTGTCTGTTGACAGTATTTTCTTTTGACACGTGCATGCTGGTTGAGCTGGCTAGTGTTTGTCTGGATGACCTCACTGAGTGTGTGAATGTATAAGTGTCGGTGACAGGAAGCTCCTCATCTGTGGTAAGTTGTTTTTCATTGTTTGCATGTTCTGCTCATTTCAAGTTTTTCTCATCCTGTTTCTGGTCTTTTTAAGTTGCTTCTTATCCAAAAACCCAAAAAATACATCATCAGATATCCAAGAAACAAAATAACTAAAAAAAAAAATACATATAAGTAGTTTTGTTCCAGATGGAAAACTAACTGATGTAAGTTTTGGTTGTTTGGAGCGAAGCCTTGTTTCAGTAAATTAATCTTCACTTTCTCATAAGCTGTTTTCAGACCTGCTCTGTAGTCTGACATGTTCCTCACATGTTCCTCACCTGTTCCTCACATGTTCCTGACATGTTCTCTATGTGAGAACAAATGTCTGAGTCAGTGTCTCTGGACGTGTTCTGGATCTTCTCCTGCAGCTTAGTGGTAAAATGTGTGTAACATGTCAGAGTCCATGTGAGGAACCAGCAGGACAATGTGTGGAAGCCCCCAGTGAGCGAGTGGACGTGTGGACGAGGTTTCTAACACGTGACGGACGTGAAACTGAAGAACACAAAGATCTCAGGATGAAGAAGAGGAGCAGGACACGTAGAAGACGAAGACGTCCACTTGGAAACACGAGGAGGTTCCAGATCTTCTGGTGATGAGGCCGACGCCGTGTGGAGGAGCTGGAAACAACAACACTGATCTGTCCACAGCAGAGTTTATACATCATGTCCCGCCTCCTGCTGCTCTACAGGCCCCGCCCCTTGCCTGGATGTTCCCACATGTTCCATGTTCCCCGAGTCGGACCCGACAACCTGCTGCTGCTTCACAGGACAAACATTAACTCCCAATTTTCAGAAAAATGTCATGAGTCCATGTCTGAAAACAGCTTATAGACTTGTTGCTGTTTCCTTCAATTCTTCAACTGTCTGTATTTACTTCCACCCCCGCCCTGTGATGTTCTAACCTGCTCTCTGTCCTGATGACTCCAGATGGTTTGCGCTCTGTGGTGGAGGAGCTGGAGCTGGAGAGGAACCAGCTGCAGGAGCAGATCCTGAGCCTGGAGGAGCGCTGTCAGGATCTGGAGGATCGACAGCAGCTGCAGTCTCGCATGGAGGCGTTTCAGGTAACCTCCCGTGAGCTCGTCCTACCACACGCCATCTTCTTATCCACTGCTGGTCGTGAAGACGTTGAGTAAATGACGAGTGAATTGCATGTTTCCCCTGAGGACTGGGATTTAGTAACAAGCCCTTCTAACACAGGTGACGTTTGATGTAGATGAAGATGAGCAGCCATGTTGGGTCTCTCAGGTGTGTTGGGTCTCGTGTGCGTGTGCGCTGGAGAGCTCCTCTGGCGGTGGCGGCTAACGTGTGGTGTGCTTGTTTAACCTCGGACACTTTGGTGGAATAACGCAGACTCACTGGGTGTCGTGAACCTCACAGATGGTGAACATCAGGGTTTGTTCCCATGTGAAGATAAAACCTAAGGATCTTAATGATTCTGATGGTGACGCTTGTCCACTGACGCTCGTCTCCAGGGATCTGCTGTCGTCCACGTCTGTGTGCAGTGACCGTCTCTTCATCCAGATCTGTATGAACTTCATCTTTGCATATTGATGTTTGTTGTTGTGGCCCCACAGAACGAGTCCGAGAAACTTCAGAGTCAACTCGCCAGCGTCCGAATTCAGCAGAGCAGAGACGCAGAGAAACATCAGCTGCTGGTCGCCAGTCTCACCGAGCAGCTCAAAGGGTAAAACAACAGATCTCTGCAAACACCAAGTCTGAGTACATGGAAATACAGCGAGACACATCTCACTAATAGACTCTAATTGTCTTTCTTATAATATATGCATTCATCAACTGTTAGTTAGTTGGTTATAGTTTCTGGTTTTTGAGAAAGTGCCCACTAGGGGGCATCTCTTTTAAAAAGTTTGCTCAGCTTGTTTCTCTGATAACTTCAGATCTCAACGTTGATCTGCTTAGTTAAAAACCACCAAGATCCAAACAGTCTATCGTAGAAATGTGACGTAGAAGTGGATAAAAGTGACTTTCTGACAGACACTGATGAGACGCCACCAACACACGTGTGAACTGTTATAACTGTTTGTGTGTTTTTCAGACTGAGTAACACACAGGAGTGTCTGGAAAGTTCACTGATCGAGAAGGAAAACACTTTGGCTAAAACGTCGGAGAAACTTGAGCTGATCGGCAGCCTCAGAGAATCTCTGAGCGAGAAGGAGATTCAGTTCAAAGACGTCTCTGAGCGGCTCCTTCAGACCGAGCACACTGTGAGTTTTACCTGCGTTGTTAAGGTTTCTTCTCTGTTTGTTGTGTGTTTGTAGTTGACGACTTTTCCTTTTCCTCCTTTCAGCTCGACAACGTCTCCACAAAATGCAGCAGGTCGGAGAAACACTGTTCGGAGTTAAAGGCCGAAGTGTGTGACCTCACGCAGAAGTTTACTCTTCTGAAAGAGAAGGTGTGATTTCTCAAACAAAAAAAAATTATCTTTATGAATTCTGTTTCACTTAAATCCATTAAGACCTAAAGCTCCGAACAGAAACAACATCTGAAACCTGAGGGTTTTCGTAAGAGCAGAACTGCTGTTTACAAAAAAAGATAATTTCCAAACTCAAAAAACATGTATGGCTTATATATTTAGGTTTTCATGTAAACAGAAAGCCTTTTTCCTAAAGCACATAAACATTTTTAATAAGGTAAACTCGCTGAGACCCCCCCCCCCCCCTTTCTTCTTCCTTCTCAAACATGTCTCTTACTGACTGAGCCTTGGTCAGCAGGTCAGTAGGAACAAATTATTCATCGTCATCGTCGGTTTCATCACTGATTTGTTTTGCTGAAAATGAAACAAACTAAATTTCCCATAATGCATTTCCCTCGAGTATTTGCGTACTTCACGATGTATTTCATCAGTCACAGTTATCATCTAAAGGACGGAGCAGACGTGGCATCAGGTCTTAATGGGTTCAGTCATTTTTTCCTTCATGCAGTTTTTGCCGTTTATCTGATAAATCAACACTTTCATAATGAAAATGAGAAGTGGAGAAATGTGAAGTTTATTGTTCTTTTTTATCTTGTCATTTCCAGACACAAAAGCAGGAAGTCGCCATAGAAGCTTTACAGACGGAGCTGGATCAGACAAACGAGGAGCTGGACAAACTAAACTCCGCCCACCTTGAGGAGCGAGCCCAACTCATTCACGATCTTCAGACCTGTGAGCGGGAAATTGACAGTCTCAGAGAAGTCGTGGCAGAAAAGGACAAGGAGATATCAAGCCTCTCTGCCAACATGGTGGAGTACACGGAGCAGATCACGGTCCTGAAGCAGGAGATGAAACTCAAAGAAGAGAACCTGGTTCAGGTGGAAACGGCTCTGAGGCGAGCGGAGCAGCAGGCCATGATCATCAGAGACTCGCAGGATTCAGACCAGCAAAGTCTGAACAGCAAGATCACAGAGGCGGTGGAGAAACTCAAGGACACGGAGACAGAATTAGTCAAAGCCAAAGAGGAGAGAGAGTCCAAAGAGGCGGAGGTGGAACAACTGTTAAAGCAGCTTGAAGACGACAAGAAAACGATGCAGGAGCTTCGAGTGGAGATTCAGAAACAGACTGTGAGCCATCGTCATCATCTCTCTGAATGTGAAACACACATCACCTCGCTGAAGGAGCAGCTGAGTTCATCCACGGAGAAGCTGCAGGAGTCAGAGGAACTCGTTTCACAGCTCCAGGACAAAAACATCAACAGTGAGGAATTACAGCAGCAGCTTCATGACAAAGAAGAGACGTATGAAAAAGAGCTGAAATCCTTCAAGGAAGAGCACAACAAACTCCTGGCACAGGCGGAGAAATACAAGAATGAACTACAGACATTGTCCACACAGTTGGAGGAGCAGGTGCAGAGCGAAGCACAGATCAGAAAAGAGATGAGAGACAAAGTGGAAACAATAGAAACATTGGAAAAGCAGCTAAAGACAAACGGAAAACAAACGTCGGAGAAACAGAGGTTGAGCAATGAGCTAAAAAACAAAACTGAAAACATCTCCAAACTCAAGAACCTGTTGAAGAGCACGAAGACTGAGAAGCAGCAGCTGACTGAGGAGCTGGAGCTTCAGAGGCAGAGCGTCAAAGAGCTCAATGAAAAGGTGACGTCTGCACTCGAGCTCAACGGCAGCCTGGAGAACCAACTGCTCTGCCTCACTCAAGAGAAACAAGGACTCGAAGTGGAAGTGAGCGAAAGTGTGAAAAACATTTCAGACGTCACAGCTGAAAAGGATTCTTTACAAGCTCAGATATCCGGACTGATGACCCAGTGTTCACAGAATGACAGAGCTGTTGAGGGGCTACAAAGAGATAAAGAGGAACTGACTCTTCAAGTTCACGAGTTAAACGGAGTCCTGGAGCAAAGCACAAGCTCCAACTCCGAGATGCTGCTGGAGAAAACAAACAAATGTAGTCGCCTCAGCCAGCAGCTCCGGGAGCGGGAGGAGAAAGTGACCGAGCTGCAGGAGCATGTGCAAAACCTGAGTTCTGAGGTCAAGCAGCTCCGGAGTGACGTGGCAGAGAAGGAGAAAACCTCGGCTGAGCTTCACGCACAGTTAAAGGCCGAACAAGACCAGCGATCACAAAGTGAGGAAGCTCTGGGTCAGCTGCGAGGACGGGAGAGCAGCCTGAGGTCCGAGTTAACGGAGAAGGACGCCGTGTTGAAAGAGAAGCAGGACGAGTGTCGAGGTCTTCAGGAGGAAATCACAGCTCAGAAAGATATGGTGTCCAAGCTGCAGGAGGAGCACTCACAACTCCGACTGCAAGTTCAGACCAGAGATGAAATGTTGGACAATACGAAACAACAATGTGAGAATCACAAAGACAAACTGAACTCAATGAACGAGACAGTCAAATCTCAGAGTGATCGAATCAGTGTCATGGAGGAGAATGCCAGGAAGCTCCAGAATGAGGCCGAGTTGAAGCAAACGGAGCTGAGTCGCTTGGACGAGCTCATGCAGGCTCTCACAGAGGAGAACCACCAACTGGGAGCTGCTGCCGAGTCCAGAGAGAAGAAGCTTGCTCTTCAAACATCTGAACTTGACTCACAGCTTCACACGACCCTGGAACATAACTCCAGTCTGAGCATGAAGATCAGCAAACTAACAGAAGATAACCAGAGACTCCAGGACGAGTTGGATCAGAACAGCAGATCCGTGTCTGAACTGACCACGGAGATGAGTTTACTTCGAGAAAAAAATGCTGGGCTAGAAATCCATATCTCAGACGACAAGAAGAGAGTCGGCAGCTTGTTGAAGGAGAAGAAGAAGCTGAGCGCTGCCGTGGATGAATTAAGAAAGATCCTCAAGGAGAGTGAGCTCTCAAACTCAGCAGCTTTGCTTGAGAAAACAAGTGAATGTGCTCATCTGTCAAAAACCCTCAGAGAGAGAGAAGAACAACTTCAAAGTTTACAGGAGGAAGTTGACAGCTTGAAAATGCAAGAGAGTCAACTCAATATGTCTTTGAGTGAGAAAGACCAGACGCTATCAGAACGGAGGATTCAGTCGGAGGCTCATCGGGATCAGCTGCTGCAGCTTCACGACACCGTATCTGCTCTTCAGGAACAAGCGTCTGTCCTGAAGTCCGGGTTGATGGAGAAAGACGCATCGATTCAGCAGAAAGCGGAGGAGTGTAGCGTTTATCAGAAGGAAGTCGAGCTACAGAAGGATCTTGTATCAAAGCTGCAGGTTGAGGTCGAATCCACGAAACGGACGATGGAGCAAAAAGAACAGACGTTAAGCAAAGTGTCAACGGAGTTTCAGAACCACAAAGATGAGCTGAACAAGCGGAACGAGTCGGTGACTTCACTCAGCGGTCAGCTCGGTGCCATGAACGAGAGCGCCGCAGAGATGGAAGCTGAAATCAACAACCTGAAGGCGGCTGTGCAGAAACTCCGAGCAGAAAACTCTCATCTGACACAAGAGGACGGCCGGAGCAAAGCAGAGATGATCGATTTTAAAGACAGCTTTCAGGCTCTGAATGAGCAGAATACAAGATTAAAATCTGAACTTCTGAACACGGAGACAGTTCTGTCCAAAGCACAGGAAGAAGTCGCAAATCTCAAAACATCTGTCAACGCTATGGAGAAAGAGCTCAAGACGGCGTTCTCCGAGCAGGAGACTCTTCATCTGAGCGTGAAGGGGAAAGACGACCGGCTGAAACAAGAGGAGAGTTTGATCCAGCAGCTCAACGGTAGAATCGCTGAGCAGGAGCAGCGGCTGAAGCAAAACGCAGAAGACAAAGTAAGTTTATGTGCAAAAGTGTCCGAGCTGGAGGATTCTGCCAGTAAGCTCCGAGGTCACGTTAACCACCTTACTGCAGAGTCGTCCATCCTGAAGAACACGCTGGACAAGAAGGAACAGTCGAGCCTGGAATATCAGAGTCATTCTTCAGCCGCTGTGGAAAATCTTAATTCCATTCTACAAGCCCGAGAGGCAGAAGGTGAGAGGTTGAAGGAACAGACTTCACACCTGGAGGAATCCGTCTCAAAGCTCAGCAGCAGCCTCCAAGCACAGTTGGCTGAATCTGAAAACCTGAAAAAGGCCCTGGTGGAAAGAGAGGCCGCTCTTCTGAACCAATCTCAGTCTCTTCAGGACGTCCAGAGACAAGCAGACGAGTCGTTGCTCTTTAAAACACAGTTCATGGAAAGCACTGAGCTGGTGTCGCAGCTCCAGAGTCAGATTCAGCTCCTGTCCACAGAGTATGAAAACCTCCGAACGCCTGCAGAGGAAACGCAAAGTGCCTTCAAGAACCTTCAAGAGAAATATGCAGCCAACTTGGAGGAGCTGCAGGAGGTGAGACAGCAGCTGTCCAGTCGAGCTGATGAGGTGTCCAACCTTCAGAAGTTACTGGATGATTCCAACAACGGACATCAGGCGGCGAAGATGAGCATCGAAACACTGAGACACGAGTTTTCAGATCTCCAACAAAGACTCAAGAAAACCAAAGACCTGAACTCAAGTCTCTCCAAGGAAAAGGAAGAAGCCTTTTCTTCTCACCAAGCAAGTGTGTCTCTGCTGACTGTGGAAATAGAAAGGCTCAAATCCCAACACCTTCAGGTCGCTGCACAGATGAATGCGCTGACAGAAAACCTGGAGCAGAGGGAACTGGCTCTGCATGCGATCAACAGCCAGTACACAGCCCAGGCTAAACATGCTTCTCAGCTGGTTTCAGAAATACAAAAACTAGAGGAGCAGAATAAGAGGCTGAGCGAGGAAATGAGTTTGTCAACGGCAGAGCGTCAGAAGCATCTCGACACGGTCTGTAACGAGAGTTCACGTTTGCAGGAGGAAGTTAGGAAGCTCCTTGCAGTGAAGGAGGAGCTGGAAACGAGTCAGCATCAGATCCGGACATCGCACGAGGAGCTGCAGCTTCACATGCAGCAGCAGGCCAGCAGCATGAAGGAGAACATGGAGCAAATGGTGTCGGAGAGGGAGATCCTTCAAGCCAAGGTTAGTGCCAAAGACGAAGAACTTTCTCAGTTAACAGAAAACATTCAAAAGATAGAACAAATTCTGCAGGATTCAGAGAAAGAGTGGCTGTTAGTTCTGGATAAAGAGAAGCAGGATAGGAATCGACTTGCAGAACAATTGAAAAGTGTTGAAAATGAAAAGAAATCTAAAGATGTTAAAGTGAACGCTTTGAAACGAGACTTGGACAGTTTGCAGGAGAAGCTAGCCGAGGCTTCCTCTGCAGTTAGACAAGGGTCCGATCAACTGAGCGCCAAAGAGTCCGAGGCCTCAGCCTCCAGGATTCAACTGGAGAAGCTGTTAGCATCTTTTCAGGAAAAGGATAAAGAGAACCATGATCTGCAGCAGAATCTAAATACTGTGGAATGTGAGTTAGAAAAACTTCTCCCACGAAAATTACGCTCTGACAAAGATTCAACCTCCTCTGAGTTAAATACAAAACCAGGCTCTTTACAGGACATGATAAAACAGTTAGAGGACAGACATCAGTCCGAGGTAGACGCTCTAAGAAACGAGTTGGATAAAGTGCTTCATGAAGGAGGGAGGAGTGAGGAGGTGAAGAGTCAACAAGTTGCTCTTCTACGAGACGAGGTCGAGCGTTTACGAACGCAGCTCACCTCTGAGTCACAGAACCTGAAAGAAGCTGCTGTCAAACTCTCGTCTTTACACAGTGAGGTACAAGCAAAAGATGAGCAGATTAACAGTCTGGGCTGTCAGATAAACCAGCAGAAGGAATTACTCGCTGGACTAAGTCAGCAGATGAGAGATAAAGATGCATCCGTCGCCCAAGTCATGGAATCTGCCTCCAACGAAAGAGTGAAACTCTGTGAGGAGAAAACGTCCCTGATGGTACAAGTGGAAAACATGCAGCGAGCACACGAAACCTCCACGAGAAGGTCAGAGGAGTTAGAAGTTAATCTTCAGCAGTTAGAAGATACAATCTCTCGCTCTCAATGTGAAATCAACTCCACGAGTTCAGAGAAGCTCGAGCTGCTTCGGGAAAGGGACGATCTGAAAGGGGAACTCGCCAAGTTGTCCAAAGAAAAAGACGGCGTGAAGAAGAAGCTTCAAGCTGCTCTCGTCGTGAGAAAGGATCTGATGAAGAAACTTCAGGAGTATGAAAAGCAGAAAGAAGAGAGTGTGAACTCTGAGAAACAGGAGGTTTCGCTTTTACAGGATAAACTACAGGAAACAACACATCAGGCTCAGGCAACAGCAGAAAAGTATCAGGAACAAGTTTCCCTTCTTGAACACACAATTCTACGGAGAGAGGGAGAGATCGAAGAACACAAAACACAGAGCGAGAGACTTCTCGAACAGTTGGAGTCAGAAAAACTGATTCTGCAGAGCACGTTGAATCAGAAAGAAATGTGTTTGTTAGAAAACCTGCAAACACTTAGTGAGCAAACCTCCGTCGTGGAGCAGCTGCAGTCCAACGCTGCAGAGGCTGAAGAAGCTTCTGAGCGAGACAGAAACGCTTTGATCCGGAAAGTAGAGCAGCTTCAAGATGAGATCAGGACACGTAAGAATGAGTTACAGGAGAAATCCTCCTCTGCTGCTGCGGAGTTAGAAAATGAACTCGCACAGGTGAAGTCCGAAAAGGCCGTTCTACAGAAGAAAGCTCAGGCTGCTCTGCTCGCACGCAAAGAGACGATGAAGAAAGCTCAAGAGAATGAAAAGAAATTAACTCAAGAACTGGCTGAGCTGAAGGACGACTACAAGGCTCTGCTGGAGCAACGCTGTCAGCAGACAAACGAGCTGAACGCCATCCAGATCAACTTGGACGAGAAGGTCAGGGAGCTGGAGAACCTCCATAGAACCTCTTTGTCATATCTGGATGAACTGGGCACTCTGAGGCAGCTGGTCGAGGAGCGGGACAAAACTCTTCAAGATCTGAAGATGTCTCTGGCGGAGAAAGAGAGCCAGTGTCACTCTCTGTCCCTCGTTCAGTCAGAGCTGGAAACCGTGAGATCCCAAGCTGAGAAGATGTCTCTGGAGATGGCAACTAAAGAGGATGTTCTCGTAGTCACGGAGCAAAGAACCGAAGCTTTGAAGTCACAACTTCATCTTGCCGAGAACGACCTGGAGAGAGTGCGAGAAGAAGTACGAGAGAAAACGGAAGAAATTGAGAAATATAAGCAAACAATCCAGGTCGTTGAGGAAGTGGCCCAACAGGAGAAGCAGAAGAACATCTCTTACCAACACATGAGCGCAAATGAAGAAAAGTTTAAAATCGTAGACGAAGAAAAGGAGGCTGCTTTAGAGCAGATGAAAGTGGAACTTGAGACAGCTCTTGCTTTAGTTTCACAGAAATCCCTGGAAGTGTTAACCATCCAAAAGACTCTAACTGAAACTCAGCAGCAGCTCATTGAGGACAAACTGGTTTTGACTGAGGAGCTTGAAGAAGCACATCTGCATCGTACCGAGACAGACAGGGTTCTGGGTTTGTTCAAGCAAGAAAAAGAAAATGCTTTTCAATCGGTCCGTGATCTCAGAGGTGAAGTGACAGCGCTCACCGAGCAGCTGAAGGAGGCAGAGAGGCTGAACCAGCAGCTCCATCAAGAGACGCCTGAGAACCTCGAAGTGAAACTGAAGGAGAGAGACGAAGCTCTGTTGGTCTCTCAGGCTCGAGTGGCAGAAAAGGACGAGCTAATTGCTGCACTCGAACAGCAGCTACAGCAGCGATTACACACGCACGACACTGCCATTGAAAGAATGAGAGTCGAGGCTGATGAGCTTCAGAAATCTCAAGAAGACGGCAACAAAGCAAACAGTCGAGACATCCAAAGCAAAATTACTCTCCTAACCAGGAAGCTACAAGCTGCTCTACTTTCCAGGAAAGAACTCTTGAAGGAAACTGCAACACTCAAGGAAGAAGTAGAAAAGCTTTCAGCCAGACACGAAGCCAAATCAGATGAATGTTCTGTCCTGGAATCATCGGTTGTCAGGTTGAAACAACAGAATTCAGATCTGGAAACCTCGGTGTCGTCACTGAACAAGGAGAAAGAAGAGCTCAACTCCAGCATCGATAGAGTCCGGGATGATAATCTCAGTCTGTCAGCGGCTTGCGACAGCTTGAAACTGACCATAGAAAACATGACTCAGCAGAAACAAGCCTTCTCATGTCAGCTGGAATCTCTGAAGGATTCTCAAACAGACGAGCTGTCCAAGTGGAAGTCCAGGCACGCCGAGCTGAAGCAGGAGTACGAATCTCTTCTGGAGTCTTATGAAAACGTTAGCAGTGAAATGGACAAAATGAGACAGTTTCTGGAAGGAGCCAAACGAGACAGACAGGAAGCCGTCCGCAAAGCACACAGCCAGCAGACGGAGACGGAGACGATGGAGAAGCAAGCCCGAGACATGGAGGAGGAAAATGAAAGAATCAAAGAGAGGATGAGAAAATCTTCCAAAGAGAAACTGCAGAGGATTAATGACCTGGAGGAAGAGAATCAGAAAATCAAACTAGAGTTGACTGAGCACGAAGGAAAGCAGAAGACATTGATGTGCGAGCTGACTGACAGAAATACGGAGCTGGAGGCTGAGAGGCGTCGACTTGAAGAGTCTTCAGAGGATCTCAGAGAGAAACTTACAGAGATCCAGGCTGAGAGAAGCCAACTGGAGGAGAAGCTGGAAGAGGCGAGCAGCTCCTTGGAAAACAGTCACACGGAATCAAACACGTACACAAGCAACATGCAGCTGAAACTGGATGAAGCACTCGGACTGAATAATTCTCTGACTGCTCAGATCGAAGCCCAGAAAACCGAGCTCGGCGCTCAGTTGGAAATCAACAACTTGTTACAGAAGGAGAAGAAAAGTCTGTCTGAAAGAATCGAGGAGGTACAGAACGATCACGAGCTGCAGCTGGGACAGAAGGACGAGGTCATCAAAGAGCTGAAGGACGATATCTACCGTCGCAGCCGAGAGACGATAGGTCTGAACGAGAAGGTGAGAATCCTGGAGGATGACAAGTCTGTGCTGCAGGAGGAGCTCGAAAATGTTCAAGAGACTTCAGACAAAGTGAAAAATGAAAATGAGTATTTGGAGAGTGTGATCCTGAAGAACTCCGAAAGGATCGACGAGCAGACAGAGTCCGTCGGCGTTTTGCAAACACAGAACACACAGCTGGCGTCTCAGCTGGCGGCCATCAAGGAGAGGAGCGATCAGGTTCGACAAGAAAAAGAAGAGGAGCAACTCAAGTTGGTCCGAGGGTTTGAGGAGAAACTCAAGACGGAGCAGAGAGGAAACCAGGGCTCCAAGAACGTGAGGAACGAACTACGAGAGCTGCTCAAAGAAAAGCACCAGGAGATAAATCAACTGCAGCAAAACTGTATCCGATACCAGGAACTGATTTTAGATTTAGAGAGCTCTTTGAAGAGCTCGCAGTCGGCCTGTGACCTCCTGGAGAAAGAAGTGAAGAAAGGCTCAGAGAAAGTATCGGCTCTGGAGGAGAGAAGTAAAGAAGTCGAAGCTGCGCTGATAACAAACAGAAATCTCCTCCAGGAGGCAGCAGAGAAGATTCAGAGTGTCCAGACTGAGAAAGAACAGCTGCTTCTGGAGATGTCCCAGCAAAGTCAAAAGTCTGAAGAGAAAAGAAATTTGCCACAAGTTATGGACGAGAGGCAAATAAACGCATATATGCAGAATCAGTTTGTGTTGCAGCAACAGATCGATGAACTCAAAGAGTTGAAAGATGAAGAAAGTGTCAAAGTGAATGAACTGAGACAACATGTCGACGCTCAGAACCTTCAGATGAACACTCTGAAGAGAGCAGCGGAGACCAACGAAGCCAAACTCTCAGCGTTATCTTCCACTGCTCGAGGGGCGCATGCCACCAAGCGCTGGAGCGACATGTACCAGAAGACACTGAACGAGAAGGACAACCAGCTGCTGGAGCAGGGCTTTGTGATCAAACGATTCCTGGAAGACATGAGAGTGAAAGACAAAGAGGTGAATGAGCTCCGAGTTACCAAGTCGAGACTGGAGAGGACGCTGAGCGAGTACTCCGTCGCTGCCGCGGCTCAACAGAGGCAGCTGTTTGTGATGAGCGCCAGCAGCGCCGAGCTGAGCGAGTCCGCCGAGCTGATGACCGTTCAGGTGAAGGAACTCAGCGCTCAGGTGGAAAGAACAGAACGCGATAAAAACGGACTGAACCGGCGGCTCGTGGACAAAGAGGACGTGATTTCCCGACTGCAGCTGAATCTCCAGCAGGTGGAGAAGATAAACGCCGACACGGACGCTCAGCTGCTCCTCCTACAAACTCAAAATGACAAACTCCGCGCCAGCTTTGAGAAACAGGAGGGAATTTCTCTGCAGCTGAAAACGCTGCTTCAGGGCAAAGACGCCGAGATCTCGTCCTTGTTGTCCTCTCGAGACGGACAGATGTCGGGGTACCTGGAGCAGCTCCAGGCTAACTACCGCTCGCAGGTTGCAGTTTACGAGGACAGGTTAACGTCTTCACGCTACCAAAGGGAAAAGGCTGATAAAGGGTTAAGAGGATTTGAAACTAAGGTCAAAAGTCTGCAGATTAAAGCGAACAAGTCTGTCCAGGAAAAGGAGCAGATGGCAGCAAAGATGGAATCATTCAAGAACTCCATGGTGTCTTTACAAAGCGAGCGGGAGCGACTCGTGTCAGAATACAGAATCCTGGAGGCGAAGAGCGAGTTGGGGTTGAAGGGCAAAGACGGCTCTGCTGACGGAGAAGGTGGGGCAGCCAAAGGCCTCAAACACGAAATCAGGAAGTTGCTGCATCAGATGGATGATCTCAACTCTGAGAATGCGATGCTCAGGGCTCAGCTGGTCCGGTACAGGGAGGATCTGAATCAAGTGTTGTCTCTGAAGGACAACCAGTTGAAGGTGCTGCTGAAGAAGCAGCAGGAAGTGATTAAAAACCTGGAGAACCAGAAGGCTGCAGTAGACAAGCAGCACAGAAAGTCTCGGCTGGAGCTGCAGAAGGAGGAAGAGGTGAGCGATTCGTTGACGGAGGAGAATTCTAAACTTACAGCTCAAGTTTCAAGACTGGAAATGGAAATATCCACTCAGAAACTTGACAGAGCGACGACAGATGTGGGCAAAGTGATTTCTGATTTGCAGGAGGCTGTGGCAGCCAAAGCAGCTGAGTGTAACGACCTCCAGCAAAAACTCTTCTCCCAGAAAACCTTAAATGATGAAGTCAAAGCAAACATGCAGCTGGTTGAAAATGAGACGGACAAGAAACTGGCTGAAGCTGAAGATAAATACAACTCGGAGCTGGACGCCTTCGAGCGGGAGGTGGAGCTGATGAGGAATGAGCACGAGACCGCCGAGCAGCGGGTGGCCGAACTCGCCAGAGACCTTCTCCAAGTGGAGCAGCAGTTATCAGAGGCCAGAACTCAGAGTAAAGATCTGACGGCTCAGAATGAGTCTCTGTGCAAAGCCATGGCTGCTCTGCAGAACGACCGAGACCAGCTCATCGAAGACTTCAAGGTCCTGAGAAACAGATATGACGAAGAACTCCGAGAGACGCAGGCAGCGCTGACCCAGGTGGAGCGCAGCCTGCAGGACGCCACCTCGGACCTGGCCATGTTCGCCAAAGAGCGGGACATCCTCGTTCATAAAGTCAACGCTTTGGACGGCAAAGACACCGACGCGGAGCTGAACAAGCTGTTGGACGAGCTGACGAAGGCCTTGTCCGAGAAGGAGAAGGAGCTGAAGCAGGTCTCCATGGAAAACAACACCTACAGCAGGCAGCTGTCGGCCTTCTCCAGGTCAATGGCCAGCCTCCAAAACGACCGCGACCGGTTGATGGACGAGTTGGCCGGAACCAAACGAGCGGTTGAGTCCCGACAGGGTTCGAGCCCAGAGACAACCTCTTCAAAGTCTGAAGGAAGTGGCGTCAGTTTCCTCCCGAGTGAGAGAGACGGGCGGGTGAGTGGAGTCGTCGGCCGTGGTGTGTGTTTGGCTGTTGCACTTTTCTGTCTCTGCTGTGGTTTCATCTGAAAGACGTGAAGCATGAAGAGTCCGATTTCTTTTATTCATACCATTGCTTTGAGCTGCACGGTATTTTTTCTGTTGGGATGTTCTGGAGTCTGTGAAACTTGGTGTTTAATTGAACTGTTTCAGATGTTTAAACTTTCTGACTTTAGTTTCTCTCGTCGTTTGTTTTTCGCAGGAAACGGACGAGCTTCAACAAACTCACCGGACGCCACAGGAAGGAATCAGCTCTCGGGAGGAAGCCGCCAATCTGAGGTAAAGTAGACGCAGGAGTCAGATAAATGTAACTTTTATTCTTCATATTCAAATTGTGGTTACGGTCGATTGTGTAGGATTCAATGCAGATTTTCAGAAGGAATGGAATATAATTCATAAGTACGTTATAATGATGCTATAATCACCTAGATACACTAAGGTGCCGAGGTGTCTTTTAAAGGGAATTGGAGATACACACATAGGTTTATTACATTTTTAGCATGTTACACCCTAAACGCAACTTTTACTTCACTTTTAATATATTTTATATACTTTTATATAGATATATTTGTCTAAATAAATGCTACCTTGTATAAATATTAGAAAAAGTGAGTAAATGAGAAGTAAATAGTGAGTAAATATTTATTGTTTTTTGTTTTTTTTGATTATTATTATTGTTTTTTTTATGTGTGGTGTATTTATTGTGTTTTTATGTTTCTATGTTCATTTTATGCACCAATAACCAGAGCAAATTCCAGGTAGGTGTAAACCTACTTGGCAATAAATACTTTCTGATTAATTAAGAAACTTATGTAAAACCAATTAAAAAACATTTCCATGGTGCAGTGACCTTTTGATTTCAGCTCTTAATCTTAATAACCTGAGTTTTGACACGTCTCTAAATGTACCAGACCACGAGCTTAGATAATGTGTGATGTGTGAGTCGACAGGAAAAAGAAAATGTGTCACATGCTCAAGGAAGAAGTTACAGGTTCCATTTTTAGCCAAACTGCAGTAAAGACATGATTCAGAGCAAACTGCTGCTCAATGACACGTGTGTTTATTTCTGTTTATGACACTAATGGAGTTTTGTTGTGTCCAACAGGACTGACAGACAGAGGAAGGACTCACCTCCAGTCAAAGTGAGTTCACACCAACATTCTGATTTAGACTTGAGCAGAATTGTTCACATACTTGCTCTGCTTGTTACCGGAGTGTTCCACTAGGGGGCGACACCAGAGAAATGCAAAGGAAAGTAATAGTTCATTAACCCAGATGTTGACCCATTGCAGCAGGAAGCGGTTGCTCTGTCCGGGCGCAGTGTGACGGAGGAGGCGGTGAGTCGGTTGGAGGCCGAGCGGCTTCATCTTCACGGGAACCTGCAGCGCTGCGTGTTCGAGATCCAACAGAGAGACGTGTACGTCCAGCAGCTCAGCACCAAGGTACGAGACCCGGAGCTGCACACGGGCCAGTGCAGCCGCAGACAAGTCACAGAAAGATCAAGTTAATTCTAAAAGACAAAGACGTGAACCCGACTTTCCTAAATCCCCCCCCCCCAGCTGCAGCAGGCCGTGGAGGAGAAAGGTGCAGTCGCAGCTCAGCTGACGTCCGTGTCCCAAACGCTGAGGGACACTCAGAACCGCTGCCACTGGCTGGAGAGACCAGGACAAGCTCAGGTGGACGATCCCACACGCGTTCATCTCTTACACGTGTTTCTGTCGCGCTTTATATCTACGTTGATTTTAGATTTTCAGGGTTCCTACGGTCGTGGAAAACCTGGGAAAGTCATGTAATTGTTAAATGTGTATTTCCACGCCTGGATAAGTACTAGTAAAAAATAAAATCCCCAAAGTTTTGGAAAGTAATGGAAATTTTTTTATATTCATATTTTTATGTCGTTCATTTACGATGAGTTTTAAATAATTCATATGCTTTTAAAGAAATACGCTCAAAATATAAGCAGGCATTTGTATTTTGGAGTTAGTATGAGAGCGTATGAGTAAGGTCACTTTTTCATGTTTACACCGAGATTTCACAGAATGTTTGGACATGGAAATTTGGTTTAAAGTTGTTGAAAAGTCATGGAAATCCATTGGTCAAAATGTGTATGAACCCTGGATTCTCCTTTTGATGCTGATTTTTTTTAATTATAATTTCACCTGAACCTTTACCAACTCAACATAGACTCTGATACATGGAAAAATTAAAGAAAGTCTCTTTAAAAAATATTCTTTCAACAAAAGGTTGCAACAGCACATTCCTGTAATGTTGTGTCCTCGCCACCAGGGGTCAGTGTATGCTGAGGTTGCACCCGGAGCTCCACAGGAGAGAAGTAACGACTCCACGTTTCTGGAACCTGAAGAAGTCAATCAGCTCCGAGAGAGGTGAGGAGATCAGCGTTAACGTGTTGTTGACGTGTTGTTAATGTGTTGTTAACGTGTGTGTGTCTGTGTGTGTCTGTGTGTGGTGTGTGTGTGTTCAGGCTGCAGGAGCTGGAGCAGATTCTGGCAGATGAAAGAAGCCGGAGAGAAACAGCTGAGGAGTCTCTGCGTCTCGCTGACGACCGAACGAAGGGGTGAGACTCAGACTCAGACTCAGAGTTCAGACAAACACACGCACTTCACGTTGTGCGAGTTTGGTTCCAGAATAATTTGTGTCACGTGAATGTGTATTGTGTATTATCTCTGGAGAGGGCGAGTCACTCGTTCTCTCCTTCAGATCCGTGTCCCTGGGACTCGTCTGGTTGCACATGTTTGTCGAGCTGCAGACGTGAACAACACGTTTGTGTTTGTGTTTCAGTTTGGACGCTCAGAGGGATTTCAGTATCGAGATGGAGCCGGAGGACGAGTGGGAGGCGCTGAGTCTCGACCCCACCCAACCTCTCATAGCACGACAGGTGAGTTGTGTTGCGTTGTTGTCGTTCCTCTCACGTGAAGGACGCTGACTCCTCTGTTTCTCTGACCGTGTGGTGTCTGCCCCCTGCAGGTGAAAGGCGGCGTGGCGGCGTGTCGACGATGGCTCAGAGGGCGGAGCCTCTACTTCTCCAAGCTGCTGACGAGCCGCGCCCGCTCTCGACACCTCTTCCTCTTCTACCTTCTCACGATACACGTGCTGGTCCTCATGTGCCTCACTGGCGCCCTCTAGTGACGCGATGCTGGAACCAACACGCTGCACGTTTATCGCATCTGTTCCTGGTTCACGTTCACGAGCGTTTCTTGGAATCTGGATTCAGTTCTTACTTTTAACCGATTATTTTATTTTTTATCGAAGGCTGGAAACGTGAGTTATTGATGAGAATCAAAAACAACGTCTGAACTGTTTTGATTTGTTTCGATTCATTTAAATTGATTTTCTAGATATTTTCTATTGGGAACTGAAGCCTTAAGACACCACACGCCTCTTCTTTCTTCATCATGTGTTCTCCTCCTTCATCCTCTTCATCCTCTTCTTCATCCCCTCCTTTCCTTTCTCCTCCTCCTACTCTGTCACCTTCTTCTTCTTCATCCTCTTCCCCTCCTTTCCTTTCTCCTCCTCCTACTCTATCTACTTCTTCTTCTCCTTCTCCATCCTCCCCTACTCTTCGTCCTTCTCCATCCCCTCGTTTCTCTTCTCTTCCTTCTTCTCTATCTTCTAACACTCTGGTGGATTCCCTCATTATTAATCTTCTTGTTGTTATTGTTTTTATGGCCTGTTGCCTGGGACGTGGTTGGAGATCTATCTTCTGTGGATGATGCAGCTTGAGGGCGATGATGTAACTTTATGAAAAGAGGAAGCTGTAAACACTTCCTGTTCAAACACGACGTCTTGAAATCCATTTCCTGTCCAGCTCCATGTTCTCTACCTGAGAACAAACATCACATCCTGCTTCTCAGACGCGATGCTGAGTTTAAACTATGCACTGAAAACGCTCATGTAATTATCTCATACGAGCTCAGCAGCGCCCCCCCTCTGTCACCCTGATACCTTTGAACTGGTGTGTGTGTGTGTGTGGGTGTGTGTGTGTGTGTGTCCTCACACTTATTAAAGTTATTGAGCGACAGATAAAATATTAAATCCTCCTCCAGTGTCACATTATGCTGATGAAAGTTCACTGTAAAAAAACTAGACATGAGGTTTGTATTTAATTGATTCCCTGTATTTATGTGGATGCTGTACAGTCTCTGTATCTATGTACAGTATAAAAATGCATTTCTATCCATGATGTACATTTGTTATTGAGCGTTTTCAACTAACGAGCCAGAAAAAGATTTAAAAGAATGTCTGTTGTTTTAAAGACGAGTGAAACAGAATGAGACGTGTGACAGGTTTTTTCTGGCTGGTTAATTGAGGAGTTGATTGGTTTATAGTTTGCTTCACTCCCTTGTTATGATCTGTACATAAAGATGATCGATGGACGATACATGAACTGAATCTATTTATGAAAAAGGTACACTACTGAAAAAGGCTTATTTTCTCTTGCCTGTATTTTTCGGAGCGTCTGATGACATGAGGCTTCACTCGGTGCAATACTGTGTCTCACTACCATCGCAAAGAACTTTAATAAAGCTTGTTCCACTTTTCCCCAGTTTGTCCACATGATGTGTTTTACTGTCGTGATGAACCACAAGGTGGCGCCGCAACTTATTCAACCTTCAAAGTTTGGATTTCCAATGTGACTCAGCACGTCCTCAACATTACACCCTCTGTAAATAAAGATGGGCGGCGTGTTTCCACTTCTTAACACGATCCAGGGAAGAGGACTTAGGCCCAATCCCATTTCACAATCAGCAGAACGCTGTATTGTAATTAGCTTATTAATCCCTAGTAAAAGTATTTTTCATTTAAATTCAGATTTAAAATCAATGCTGTATTTGCCAATTTAAAATAAAATCTGGTCTTTTGTCCAGAAGCAGTTGAACCGTGTTAAGTAGCAGATCATTGTCCCAACCAATAACTGTAAAGAAAGATGGACGACACATCTCCACTTCAGAAATGAACCCAAACTCTCTTGGACCCGAACGCTGCCCCCTGGTGGTGATGATGTAGTTTGGAGTCAGCGTCCCGATGATTCTTCTGCTCAACCAGTCGAGAATCTTTGTTGTTTTTTAACAAGGTTAGGTCCCATTGGCTAACATGGAGTAAACTAAACTGCAGGAGGTTACCAGGGGGCGATGTTCTCTCTCTTTATTTAGTCTGTATCAAACAGGTAAAATGTGAGTTCAAAACTACAATAAAATATATAATTAGTTTCATATTTTGGCAAAAAAATTAATATCCGGAAACAGAATTTGCGAACGTGAAGAAAGACAAATCAAAAGCAGTTATCAAAAGTCTTTATTTTATATTTTAATTATTTTGGTGTTGAAGTTGAGTTCCTGTGTTTGATGTAATGTGCATGTGAAGCCACTAGATGGCATCGTCTTCTCATTTAATGCAGGAGCCACAAACCGATGAAAATCAAACAAACAGATGAAAATCAAACACGTTTCTTTTGGAGAAGTTTGAATCGTAATCGAGCAGCGAGGTTGATTTTTGTCGTTCACTGTTTTGCTCCATTTCTAATTTCAACTACAGCTGATTTCCTGCCAGTTTCCCACCTCATGAATATTAATGAAGACATCCCCTCTTCTTCTTCTCCTCTTCTTTTCCACTCATCTCTTCTCTTCAGTCTTGACGTCTCTCTACAGGCAGATTGTGTCGGCCGAGCTTTTCTCAGTTGCTCTTTCGTTCTTCTTTGTTCCAGAAGAACCGTTTGTTGTTCAGTAAAAGAAAACACATCAATCTGCAACCAGTGGAAAATCAATCAATCCCATCGTGAACCAATGAAAATATCAGATCACAGAATATAATTGAAAATGCCAATAGGGACAGAGGAGGAGATCTGTGGCCTGATGGGATCTGGATGAACTCCTGGGACAGCGGGCGGAGGATCCAGTGGAATAAAACTGGATCTTCTTCAAGCTCCTGATCTTATCGAGCTCAGACGAGTCCTTCAGGGTCGTTCCTGTGATCTCACTCCACAAACTCCTGATGATCCTGCAACAGGGATTTGTTTCTGACTGGTGGACAAAAGAAAAAGTCACGACTGATTAATTAAAACAGGAATAAGATTTTCATGACTGTGGTGTGGACATTAATGTCCCTCACGGTGAGAATCAAACCTGTGAACCTGTGAACGTTTGCTTCTTGTGGCTTTAAGCAGTCCCCCCCCCCCCCATGCTGCCAGTGGCACATCCTCCTCCTGACTTCAACAACCTGTCTCCTCCTCTACAGCAACGACACCATCATCACGTGTGGTCGCACCCTAATGTCAGGTTTGATATTATATGAGTATGATATTAGCATACTCAGTGAAAGCCCAGTCACGGAATGATAGATAAAGGAAGCTGTTACCTTGAATGAAACCAATGCAGGTGATTTAAACAGCTCAAATATATTTAATTTATTTTATTATTATAATTATTTCATATTTAATCCTCTCGATGATTCAGATGTGATCAAAGGAAGAAGTAGAGAGAGAGAGAGAGAGGGACAGAGAGAGGGAGAGAGGGAGAGAGAGAGAGAGGGGGAGAGAGAGAGAGAGAGAGAGAGAGAGAGAGAGAGAGAGAGAGAGAGAGAGAGAGAGAGAGAGAGAGAGAGAGAGAGAGGAAGAGAGAGAGAGAGAGAGAGAGAGAGAGAGAGAGAGAGAGAGAGAGAGAGAGAGAGGAAGAGAGAGAGAGAGAGGGAGAGAGAGAGAGAGAGAGAGAGGAAGAGAGAGAGAGCGATGACGAGATGTTCTCATCTCCACCATTTTTCTTCCTCAATGCATGCTGGTACATTTTGCTCAGTTAGTGACGAGTGGTCGTAAAGTATTTTTTAAGGTAAATAACATTCGGACAGATGTAGGCCTACAAATGGAGAATTAGCTTTTTGTGATTAGTGAGAAACTTTGGACACAACAAAACAGAAAACTACGATTTTCACATTTCCAGGTTTGAACTTCCCACTTAATCCTCATGCGTTATGTACATATACATATATATATATATGTATATGTACATATACTCGAAGGTCTGAATGTGTGTGATGGTCGAAGCAGGCCTGAGCCAGCGCTGCACCATGTTCACCATGTTCACCATGCTACTGACTTCATGCTGAATCCTGCAGGGGGCGCTAACAACTTATTAGGGATCATTTGAAGATCGGAATTAACTTGGTGCCCAAAGTCCCTCGAAATGTCCTCGTCAACCTGGTTCTGATCTGCAGGAGGAAAGCGCTCAGACTGGATTCTAATAAAAGAAGAAACCGTCTGCACCTTCAGCTCCCTCTCTCTCTCTCTCTCTCTCTCTCTCTCTCTCTCTCTCTCTCTCTCTCTCTCTCTCTCTCTCCCTCCCTCTCTTGCTTTGGCTCTCTTTGTCTCTCGACCAGTCCTCCAGTTGTCGGTGACCCAGTTGCCTCCATCACCAGAGGAGGAGAACTGGAGGAGTGGGAGAAACAGAGCGGGGAGGAGGTGGAGGTGAGAACATGTGGGAGAGGGCTATGATTAATGTTGTTTCAGGAATGGGGGGGGGGGGGGTGAGGGAGAGGGAGGGATGGAGGGCAGCTGTGATGTGGAGAGAAGTGGGCTTCAGTGAAGGTGCAAACAAACAAACCTTCTCCATCTGTGTGTGTGGTCGGGGGCCTGTTGGACGGAGGCTGTGGAGGTCTCAGTCGTGGATTCAGCTCTGAACTCGTCTGTGGTCGTGAAGACGATGAAACAACACGAGGACGAGGTTTGATTCCCTGAAGGAAAGCAGCAGCAGTCGATGGGGTGTATCTCTCCGGGGAAACGAGCAGGACTCTCTTCAGATAAATCAGATCCGATCATTAACCGTCCCACACTGATCCTCGGATCCACACGATCTCAGCAAAGCCTTCGACCCACGAGCATCTCAGTCAGGACGGATTCATCCGGAGGGTTGAGATCTTCTGCTTCCTTTTCTCTTGGTTTGCATGAAGCTCTTCTAACCTCGTTATCTTCTACTGGTGGATTCCTACTGTAAATACACAAAGCATTAGCAATTAAATAAAAAGATTATGATATTATATTACATTGGCTCTGACATAATCCTTCTCCACTCATTCTTTTGTCTCTTTTCCAAAATGCTCCGCACATTAAAACCTGTTGGAGCCAATCAAAGCAATCAGCCACATCTCAGGTTCAAACAACTATGATCGAGAGCTTTGAGTCTGGAGAAGAAGAAGAAGAAGAAGAAGAAGAAGAAGAAGAAGAAGAAGAAGAAGAAGAAGAAGAAGAAGAAGAAGAAGAAGAAGAAGAAGAAGAAGAAGAAGAAGAGAGCTGAATGTTACATCAGAAGAAACTGGATTTGATGATGAAACCTTGATGAGTTACAAATAATTTATTGACTACATCACAATAAAAGGAGACGTTTAACGGTCACAGTGATGATGATGATGATGATGATGATGATGATGATGATGATGATGATGATGATGATGATGATGATGATGATGATGATGATGATGATGATGATGATGATGATGATGATGATGATGATGTCATGACCACCTATGGCTGCAGATGTTTGTGTTTTCGCTTCATCACTTTTCTCTTTTCAGCCCCATGTTTTTTTTCTATGTGTCCTATATAATGTCCCACTTTAGAATGAGGTCCTGTGTGTGTGTGTGTGTGTGTGTGTGTGTGTGTGTGTGTGTGTGTGTGTGTGTGTGTGTGTGTGTGTGTCTGTGTGTGTGTATCTGGAGGTTGCCCTTCAGGAGTGTGACGGCCGCTCGCCACCACGTCGTCCCCCTGAGAGTGAGGTCACATCCCATCATGCACCTGGTCATGTGAGCAGCCCCATGTCCCTGTGTTGATGACCTGACTCGTTACAGATGATCAGAGACGTGCTCCACTTTCCCCCCCCCCCCAACATGGTTCATTAGTTGCCATAGCAACAAGGTCTTCCCTGGCTGCCGGCTGGAGACCCTCGACTCCCGGAGCCGTCCACAGCTCAGCAGGTCCAGAGGAGATATTTATACTCTGAGGAAACGCTGCTGACAGCAGAGAGAAGCAGGAAGTGAAGAATGATCTCAAACCAGCAGCAGCTCGGTTTTAAAATCTGTCTCTGAAGTGAAGAAAAAGCTTCTTTCATCAACACTTCTGCTGCTGAGACAGAGACTGAAACACGAGGAGGTTCGAGTTTATCATGACTTCAATCAAATAATATTTATAATAAATAAAACAAATCTCTCTGCTCAATGTCGTCGTTCTCAGGTATCTTTAGTAAACATGCCGGGTCCATGTTGACGACTGAGCGACTAGTTAGTTAGTTAGTTATCTAGATAGTTAGTTAGTTAATTAGTTAATTAGTTAATTAGTTAATTAGTTAATTAGTTAATTAGTTAGTTAGTTAGTTAGTTAGCTAGTTAGTTAGTTAGTCAGTTGGTTAGTTAGCTAATTAGTTAGTTAGTTAGTTAGTTAGTTAGTTAGTTAGTTAGTTAGTTAGTCAGTTAGTCAGTTAGTCAGTTAGTCAGTTAGTCAGTTAGTCAGTTAGTTAGTTAGTTAGTTAGTTAGTTAGTTAGTTGGTTAGTTAGTTAGTTAGTTAGTTAGTTAGTTAGTTAGTAAGTTAGTCAGTTAGTCAGTTAGTTAGTTAGTTAGTTAGTTAGTTAGTTAGTTAGTTAGTCAGTTAGTTAGTTAGTTAGTTAGTTAGTTAGTTAGTTAGTTAGTCAGTCAGTTAGTTAGTCGGTCAGTTAGTTAGTTAGTTAGTCAGTCAGTCAGTTAGTTAGTTAGTTAGTTAGTTAGTTAGTTAGTTAGTTAGTTAGTTAGTTAGTTAGTTAGTTAGTCAGTCAGTTAATTAGTAAGTTAGTCAGTCAGTTAGTTAGTTAGTTAGTTAGTTAGTTAGTTAGTTAGTTAGTTGGTTAGTCAGTCAGTCAGTCAGTCAGTCAGTCAGTTAGTTAGTTAGTTAATCAGTCAGTCAGTTAGTTGGTTAGTGGTGAAGAAAAATCATTGACTCCAGTCTACAGCCATGATTTACTGGTTTATTGTTTTATTATTAATAAATTGTTTGTTTCATTGTTATTGAATCTACTGTATTTTGCATCAACCTGTTTGAATTTATAATTACACTAAATTAAATTCCTCCTTTGTGTATTTGAAGTAATCCGGATTTTTGAAAAGTGCTAATTTGAAGAGTTTTCAAATCACAGTCACAAAGTGCTCCTTGTCAGGTGTGTAACTCCGCCTCCTGCCCAAAGTCAGCTGTGATTGGCTCCGGCCACTCGAGGACATGTCTCCTGGATCTGTCCTCTGCTTCAGTCGATGTGTTTTCAGGTTCTTCACACTTCTACTCCACTTCTTCCTCCTCACTGAATCCTGGTTCCTCAGCGTCTCTCTGTCACATCAGCAGAGTCAAAGCAGTGAAAACGTCGAAAGATAACGTGAGAATAAAGTCTGCTCATAACTCCTGCTCCGTGTTCATGTTCTGTCAGATGCTGGATGAAGAGATGACTCGTCAGAATCCGAAGCTTCAGTCCAGCTCCTGCATCAAACCACCTCAGCTTCATGTTTACATGTGAAGCACCAGACCTCTGCTTGTGGAGACTCATGCTGTTTGTTAGTGTGACGGTTTCAGACTAGTTACACATTTTTGACCGAGCAACACGTTCTGTATTTGAATTGGACATTTTAAAGGGAACTATGATAAAGGTACAAAGCTAAAGACACAAAACAATCAGCTCACACTTTTAAAAAGAGAATAAGATTCACTCGTTCAAATGATTCACTTTATTTTCAACATCAAGCAAATTAAAAGTATCACAAACTGAAATCAAAATCCAGAACGAACATCAGACCACTGGGAAAGGTCCTGATGCTCCAGATGTGCAGTGGGAGAGTGGGCGGGACCTGGATACAATGGCTCCGCCCCAAATCACGACTGCACAGACTCCAAATGATGTCATCACCACAAGATGGCAGCCTCAGTACCTGAGGAATTTTTAATTTTCAATATGTTTTGAAAGGTTTTACACTAAAATACATATATTATTGATACTTTTTACAAACTGCCAGTTTAATTTAATTTATTTTCTGTCCCACTGAACTTATTCTATTTTCTTTTCTATTTGTTACCTTTATGAGGCATTTTCTGCATTTACTCCAGATACACTTTGTATTTTTACTTCTATAGTCTTAGACTAATACACTTTTGTTTCATTCTGCTGTGCTTTGTTATATTATCCCATCATTATCATATTCTTATTATTATGACCACACCTTTAAATATTTACTGCACATGATCTCTCTGAACCGAATCCTCATGTAAATCTGTTAATAATAATAGTAATAATAAGTTATTCTTGGCGGTTCAAACAGCCGACAGAGGAACACAGAGCGATAAGAGGAAGAGGAGGAAGAGGAGGCAGAGGAGGAAGAGGGAATAACTCAGCAGCTCAAGCAACTTTCCATAATCTTGAATTCCACATCTTAATTGTTTATTTACAGTCGTGCGAAGGCGCCGGATGAGGAGCGGACGCCGGGCAGATCCTCGCCGGGTGGAGAACCTCCTGCTAATTACTGCTTTTCTCCCTCAGATTACGAACCATCGCTCCTCCTCTCGCCCTGCAGGAGTTTCTCCAGAATAAGAGGACGATGTTTCATCTTAACAACAATAACAACAATCTTTCATTCCCTCTCGTGCCTCTGAGGATAATGAGCAGTGAATATGTTTAGGAGCGAAGCTGCAGATCAGCTGATCTCTCTTCAGAGGGGGGGGGGGGGGGTGCTGCAGGAGCCACGCTTTCATTTCCCTCCTGCAGTGACACTTTGTGTTCCTGTGTTTGTTGTATATGTTTGTTTGTGTGTTTGTTGTTCGGCTCACATCCTCCTGTTCCGTCCTGTTGGTGAATAACTCGTCTGGTTTGAAAGGTTATTGCCGTGGAAATAAATCGTCACTTAACGGCACAGATTCACTTTGTGTCCTTTCCTTGTTCCTCAAAGGTCGTGACCTTTGTTGTGGGAGCACGGACGTCTGTGTGCGTTAATCTGGAGGAAAAGTCTCCTGCACGAGATCCTGGAGTTCGTTCAGAGGCTGAAGCTTCAGAACCTGAACGTTCATGAGTGATTCACGTTCTCTCAGATCCCACGGAAGCTGAGACAGAGACTCACTTTCTATCTGTGGTGATTCTATATTCTATATTCTATATCTGCTCAATGAGGCCAAAGCATGTGGATCCACCATGACGTCACCTGATGGTTCATCTGTCGTCATGACGATTTTACATGATTAAGACCAGGATGTTAACTCATGATAAATATTTTTAGTTTATCTATCGTCCATCTTTATTCTTAAAGTGTTAAAGAAGTGACTTCAAGAGCTTCAACCCAACGAGAACCGGTTTGAATGAAAAGAACGAGAGTGTGTGTGCGTTTGTGTGCTTGTGTGTGTTTGTGTTTATGTTTGTGTGTGTGCGTGTTTGTGTTTGTGTAGTGATTTCCTCCTGTAAATGATTTGTATGAAGGTTTGTTTGGTGTTAACTCCTGCAGTCACATGTGTGTGTGTGTGTCCACGTGTGTGTCTACATTTGTGTGTCTACATGTGTGTGTGTCTACCAGTGTGTGTGTACGTGTGTGTAGACTCTCTGGTCTCCTACTGACTCCACCCTCTCACTTCCTGCTTCACATTCTTATTCCAGCAGATAAACACATTGAGGTCACCACTGTTAGTTTTCTCCTGTTTGCTCTTGTGCTCTTTCAGAGTGAGAGCGGGACTCGTGTGTTGATGCTCTCACTCTGAACTCTGCGCTCACACTCTAACAGCTTCGCCTCCACTCTGCACTTGTACTCAGATATTGTGTGTTGCTGATTTCAGGAAGTGATAAACTGTGAAATAACGACCAGTGAATGGATGAAAAGTAACGTAGATCAAAAGGAAAGATCTCAAACGTGGCTTCATGGTCTCAAAGGGACTTGGAACAATTTAGTATTTTTAAAATCCTCCATGTCGTTGACTTTATCATCAGTTATTGACGTGTTCATATTTGTGTTAGCTCCTGACGAGTGGAGTGAGTCTCTGATATCTCCTGGTTGTGTTTTGCTCGGCCGTTTCCCTCTCACTCAGGAGATGTTGGGCCAGACTTGATTATCACTGAGCAGCTTCAGCCTCTCAGGGGAGTTTGAGATGTTTCTCATTGGCTGAGGAACAAGTGATGAGGGTGTGGCCTCAGTCCAGGAACTTTCTCTGAGGAGTTGTTGATGTTAAAACCTGTCGCTCTGCAGAACAACATCCTGAGGGATGAGCGAGGGCTGAGTATTTCTTATTTATTTCTCTAACATCCATTTAAAATTATATAAAATCTTTTAATTACATCTGTAGCTTTCCCGTCCTGATGACATCACAGATTAGTGAGTTTAAAGCTGCGTTCAGACGGAGCTTGTGAGGTCGCTCTGCTAATCCTGCTAGCGTGAATGCTAACCACAGTGGGTTACAAACTCTTCTTTATCGGGAAGTCGTTGTTCCGACTTCAGAGTGTTTGTGTGTTTTAAAGATCACGGACGCTTTAAACAACTTGTTGTATTTGTGCGTTTCGAGCGGTTCAACACGTTAATCATGAAAACATCGGTATCGTATATAAACTGACGTGAGAAGCGTGTGAGAGATGAACAAACAGTTTGTGAGACGAGCTTAAGATTCAACAAGTTCCTTCTAGAAACTGGTTTTTAGAGCTGATTATGAGTTACGTTAACTGCTTCAGAAGTGATGACGTCAGCAACTCAAAGTAAATATTCACAGACTTTGACGGTTGTTCATGTTTTTCGCAGTCGAGAACAAGAAGAAGGATTTATCAGACGCTCAGTGATTCTGCACATTAGAGACGCTTCCTGTTTCCTCTCCTGACTCGTCTCTGTTTTATGAAACACATAAACGTCTGGCACAGGTGAAACGGGGGGGTAATATCTAAGAGTAATTGTATCCCCACATGACGGACGTCCTCATACCGCTCGGGTTGAGGCCGGTCCCCGCTAACACTCGGACTCGTGTGGTGTTCTGGGGACGAGACGTCTTTTTGTCTCCAGTGGATTTTAATGAGAAATAAAAATCACTGGGCACAAACCAAGCCCTGGAACTCAGAGGTTTGCTCCCCCCCCACCCCCCCCGGGGCACAGCCGGCTGTTGGACTGGCTGCCTGCCGCTGTTGCCGTGATCCACATCCCATCCCAGCTTGTAGTGTGGTTGTCATGGTAACGGCCGGGTATTTGCAGGGGGCACGATTGTCTCCAATATTTCCGGGACGCTCAGAGAGAGAGAGAGAGAGAGGAAGTGAAGGTGAGAGAGGACGTCACCTGCAGACACACAACACAGCTCAGAGGACAGATATATATGTGTATATATATATGTATATATATATGTATATATCTTTCTCACATATGTATATATTGTATGTATTTATATATATAAGACGTGATGATAGTTGTGATATTGATTTCAACCATTTTACTGGAGGGACATTTTGTTCCATGTTGGGTTTGATTCTTTTCTTCTCTCAGTGAAACTTCACTTGTTCAGTATGAAGTGTTTCTATAAGACACGCCCCCCCCCACACATCGTAAACACACACAAAGCGATGAGCTACGATGTGAGACTCGAGTGGCAGCGCCGAGACGAGCTGAAACAGCAGGTGGCGCTAAAACTGAGATTTTTAGAACCAGGACCGAAGCGTAAAATAAACATTCTTATAATTTAGTTTAAAGCTCATTGAAGTTCACGATCACACAAAGATCTTCTCTCTCTCTCTCTCTCTTTCTCTCTCTCTCTCTCTCTCTCTCTTTCTCTCTCTCTCTCTCTCTCTCTCCCTCCCCCCTCTCTCTCTCTCTTTCTCTCTCTCTCTCTCTCTCTCTCTCTCTCTCTCTCTCCTCCACCTTTCAGAAGATGGAGGTGAACATGTTTTATTAAATTGCAATTCACTCTATTATTTTCTATTTATAACCTGATAATGAAAAGTCTGTTTCTGACTCAATCTGTTAAATCTGCAATCCAACATCCTCCATCCTCCATCCAACATCCAACATCCAACACCCTCCATCCAACATCCAACATCCTCCATCCTCCATCCAACATCCTCCATCCTCCATCCTCCATCCAAGACCCTCCATCCAACATCCAACATCCAACATCCAACATCCAACATCCAACATCCAACATCCAACATCCTCCATCCAACATCCAACATCCTCCATCCAACATCCAACATCCAACATCCAACATCCAACATCCAAAATCCAACATCCTCCATCTAACACCATCCATCCAACATACATCATCCAACATCCAACATCCAACATCCAACATCCAACATCCAACATCCAACATCCAACATCCAACATCCTCCATCCTCCATCCAACATCCTCCATCCTCCATCCAACATCCAAAATCCAACATCCTCCATCTAACATACATCATCCAACATCCAACATCCAACATCCAACATCCTCCATCCTCCATCCAACATCCAACATCCTCCATCCTCCATCCTCCATCCAACATCCAAAATCCAACATCCTCCATCTAACACCATCCATCCAACATCCAACATCCAACATCCAACACCCTCAATCCTCCATCCAACATCCAAAATCCAACATCCTCCATCTAACACCATCCATCCAACATACATCATCCAACATCCTCCATCCAACATCTAACATCCAACACCATCCATCCAACATCCTCCATCCAACATCCTCCATCAAACATCCAACACCCTCCATCCAACATCCTCCATCCTCCATCCAACACACGCAATTCAGACATCCAACATCCAACATCCAACATCCAACATCCAACATCCAACATCCAACATCCAACACCCTCCATCCAACATCCCCCATCCAACATCCTCCATCTAACATCCTCCATCCAACATCCTCCATCCAACATCCAACATCTAACATCCAACACCCTCCATCCTCCATCCAACATCCTCCATCCAACATCCTCCATCAAACATCCAACATCCAACACCCTCCATCCTCCATCCAACATCCTCCATCCAACATCCAACATCCAAAATCCAAAATCCAAAATCCAACATCCTCCATCTAACACCATCCATCCAACATACATCATCCAACATCCAACATCCTCCATCCAACATCCAACATCCAACATCCAACATCCTCGATCTAACACCCACCACCCATCATCCAACATCCTCCATCCAACATCATACATCCAACATACATCATCCAACATGCAACATCCAACATCCTCCATCCAACATCCTCCATCCAACATCCTCGATCTAACACCCACCACCCATCATCCAACATCCAGCATCCAACATCCAACATCCTCCATCCAACATCCTCCATCCAACATCCTCCATCCAAAATCCTCCACCCATCATCCTCCATCCAAAATCCTCCACCCATCATCTAACATCCAACATCCAACATCCAACATCCAACATCCAACATCCAACATTCAATATCCAACATCCAACATCCTCCATCAAACATCCTCCATCCAAAATCCTCCACCCATCATCCAACATCCAAAATCCTCTACCCATCATCCAACAACCTCCATCCAAAATCCTCCACCCATCATCCAACATCCAACATCCTCCATCCAACATCCTCCATCCAAAATCCTCCACCCATCATCCAACATCCAACATCCAACATCCAACACCCATCATCCATCATCCATCATCCATCATCCTCCACTCATCTTAAACATCCAGCATCCACCTGTCCTTTTCTAGGGGGAGGTTATCTCTCCTCCCCTCTCCCACCTTTCTCCTTCCTCCCTCCTCTCCTCCCCCCCCCCCCCCAGCCTCGTATTGAGTTTCCTCGGCAGCAGTCGGGTTTCGGGAGGGAGGATCAGGTTCGGAAGGCGCCTCCTCTCTCCGTCCTCCCCCCCTCTGTGTCCCCGCCCCTCGCCGCTCTCCTCCGGCCCGTCATCTCCCTCCTCTTCCCCCTCCTCCTCTTCTTCCTCCTCTCCCTCCTCTTCCTCCCCTCCCTCCTCTTCCTCAGGCTGCAGAGCCGCACTTCACGGTGGAAGTTTCCCGGAGCTGGTGCGCGCGGCGCGGTGCGCGGAGGGTCGGAGGCATGAAGCGGCTTTAGGAGAGGAAGAGGAGATAAAGAGAGGAAGAGGAGATAAAGAGAGGAAGAGGAGAGGAGAGGTAGAGGAGAGGAAGAGGAGATAAAGAGGAGAGGAAGCGGAGAAGAAGGTATAACAGACTTCACCGGATCCAGGGACGACCACCAAGGTGAGTCCGGAGCTCCAGTTACTTTTTAAACCAACAGTTCACATTCAATTAACCAGATAAACAGTTTATAAGGTTCTAATTAACTGATTCTTCTTCACGTGTTTCATCGATATGCGGTCATTCGAACCCTCTTCATCACGTTTGGTTTAGTTTCAGATCAAATGTCGGAACCACATTTTTAATGAGGCATCTTTTCATAAACTGAAATGAAAGGTTACAGATATAAAGCTTTTTATAGGTGCTGAGAACGGAGTCATTAATATTCAGCTTATTAATAAAGTCAGTGCTAAAGATTGATGAGGCTCTATTGTAAAGTATTGATTTGTGTGTGTGTGTGTGCGTGTGCGTGTGCGTGTGCGTGTGCGTGTGTGTGTGTGTGTGCAGTAATGCTGACTGGACAGTTTCTCACATGTAAACTATAATGATGTGAAAGCTCTGGAGATCAGATCTTGTGTTAAATGATCAGTTGTTTGGCTCCAGCTTCAGTTTTTGTCAGAAATGTGTAAAAATGTTCATGAGTCTGAATCGTTGGTAAAGAAACGAAAAGAGTTTGAAAAGGTTTGAAAAGTTCCTGCAGGTCAGAGCTTTTCATTTTCAGCTCTTATCACCAGCTCCTCCAGAATGAGTTGATTGAAAATACATTAATTGATTAATTGATAATAATCAAACCATTAATCCAGAGGCTGCTGCTGTGGAGCTAAAGTTGGTTCATTGATTAGTTTGTAGATGAAAACCAATCAAACGATTGTGATTTTAAAGCAAAGATTTGTCCCAAAATATGAAGGTTTTGCTGGTTTTGATTCGGTTTGTTCAGCTCACGTGACCGGTGGATTGATCAACGATTGGCTGATCAGCCGATACTGAAGTCAGTTTTGCAGACTTCATGTCCTCAGTCGTGATTCTGTGGATTAACTAAACAGCTGGAGGAGGATCCAGATCAGTGACCTATAACAAGTTAAATCATATATTTTTCAAATGTGTGTTTCAAACCGTTGCTGCTCAGTTTCCTGTCCCAAAAGTCACAAACAAAACTGAAACAAGGAGGATATGGCGCCACCAACAGGCGACCAAATGAAACGCACTCCTACCTTCATTAAAAGTACAGATTTCTGCAGGTTTGAAAATATAATGTAAGTATTTAATGTAAAGTTTGTAGCGTCTCTATTCAAACCTTAATGAGTTAAAGAGCATTCAGAGCTCAGCACCGGCTTCATCACATGTCTCCACTTGTTCAGTCTGTTGTTTCTGTGATGTTGTTACTGTGATGTTGTCATTGTGATGTTGTTATTGTGATGTTTGGAGATGTGGATTCGTTGGGTTCAGCTGAGACACAGACTTTCTGGTGCAGGTGAACCAACAGAGATTTGTTGTATCATCGAAGAAATGAGATTCTTCTTCCGTGGCTTCAGGCTTCAGTGTTTTCTTCCCCTTGTCCTCACGTCTGTTTGTTGGTTTATTCGTCAACAGGATTATTAAAAAACAACACAACGGATTTCTGCTCAGCTTGTGAACACGATACTTCAGGAGCTCTGGAGGGAATTACTTTGTTCTCTTGGACTTAAACTTGACCTCATTTCCTTTTGGTGGTTGAAGGTCACTGTGACTTTGTGAACGTGTTGTTACAAATGTTCACTTGGACTCGCAGAGGAACTGGTGGTGAAGGAATCAGTTCATTGTGTTGACGTGTCGTGAAAAGACCAACACAAGGTTCCAGAATCAGTTTTTTGTATTAAATGTTACAGTTACACAAATAGAGGAAAGTATTTAATCCACGTTTAACATCTGGAACCAGTGAACGTTTGATGTTCCTGCTCGATTAACGAGAGATTCATCTTCAGAAGAGTCTTTTCAGTCACTTCCCAGCCGTTAATTAACCAGGTTTCTCTTCACTTGTCAGATGAAAATCTCTTTTTCAAACTGGCTGTGGGAGGAAATCGTTCTGCCAACAAAGCGTCTGAATCTTTTCCTTCGACAGTGAACAGAAATGAGAGATCACTGCTCAACCTGGTTCTTTCTGCCCAGAATCTGAATTCTGCTTCCAACACATGTTTAGAACTTGAATCCACTTCTGTTAAAAACTGGAATGTGTTGAGTTGTGATGGAAGAGGCAGATTTTCAGACCCAGCGGTTTGGTTTGGATCCGATCTGGTGATGGAGGCAGGGCCAGGATCTCATGAAGCATTTCAGCTGCTTCTCTTCACCTGTGACCTCTAACATCTGATTCTCCTGAAGGTCAGATGAGAGCCTGCAGGTGAGCAGAGCTGCTCCTGCACCAGCTCCTGATCCAGAGTCACGTCAGATCTGAAGGTCAACGTGGATCCGTCTCTTGTCTGGATTTAAGCTGCAGAAGCTGATTCCTGTTGCTCGGTTCACTGAGGTGGAAACCTGGAGCTGATGTGAGCGAGGTCAGAGGTCAGAGGTCAGAGCAGTGACTCCACAGCTGTGTTGCTCTTCCAGTGGGTTGCTCTTCGGAGCGAGGGGGGGGGCAGTGACCTGGACACTGATTCTGTCACATCGCACATGTTGAAGCGTAAGAAATATTGTTTTATTTTCTCCACATGTTATTTCACTTCATCACTGTGGAGTTCAGGTCCTGGTGATTGTTTCCTCCTCTCTGCATCTGAAACTGGTTTGTTGGTTTGTGATAATACGACAACATCAAGGGGACCAGAATAAGACCTGATAGGTGCAAGAACTCCAGTCCACTAGGTGGCAGTTAGGCTCCTCTAAGCTGGTTGGTCAGCTGCCTATGAATAAATGATAAGAGGAGGCAGGTCACATCATCAGACACTAGAGGCTCGATTGTTTGGTTATTAATTACAGTTAAGATAAGAAGGGAAGTTTAATATTCTATTTACTCAATCTGCAAACTGTTTATATCTCCTTCGTTACGTTGTTGTAGTGTTTTGATTTCAGATTCATGCACAAATTACACAAATGAGCTGTTTGTCATAGTTTAAATTAGTGTTGAAGCTCGAAGATTACGGTAAAATAAAAAATGGATTCAACCTTTTTCGAGTGCTTACTTCACATAGTGAGAAATCACAAAACACAGCTTCAAAGGTTAAACTAATATAGTACGGGGGGGGGGGGGGGTTGAGCCTCCTCAGATAAACCCACCTGCTTCATGAAGAGGCCCACCCACTGTGGCACTGTGCAATAACCCTGGATCTTTATAATAACCACTGTACAGCTACTCCCGCAATTATATTTATTTATTTCACCCTTACTGTATAACCGTCATACTCATACCATTTAATATTTATCCCTGCACTTCTCTTCTTTAGTTTCTAAGACCGTTGCACTGTTTTTATTGTTTTGTGTTGTGATGTGTGTTGTGTGTCAGCACACTGAGAGACACTTTACCAAATCAAATTCCTTGTTTGTGCAAACTTACTGAGCCAATAAAAGCTGATTTTGATTCTGAGATGAAAGTTTGAGGTAAAATGAAACCTGATCTCTGCAGTCACCTCAACCCGCTGCAGGTTCCCCCTCAAACCTCTGAGGAGCTCCGCCCTCTTCCTGCTCGCCCTTTATCTCCGCTCTGATGCAGGACCCAGGGGGGGGCAGGAAGTGTGTGTGTGAGTGTGTGTGTGTGTGTGTGTGTGTGTGTGTGTGTGTATGAGATGGAAAAGGAGGCAGCTTTTGTCATCAGTGATGATCAAAGTTAATCTCGAGGACATGAGAGAGAGAGAGAGAGAGAGAGAGAGAGAGAGACCAAACTCTCTGTCCTCCTCTCTCTCTCTTTATTTGACCCCCTCTCTCTTCACCCACTCCACTCCCAGCATGCCTCAGGTCTGTCAGACTGGGATCTGTGGTGGTGCAGGTATTATCTCCTTGTTGTTTAAAAACCTGTTAACAAACAAGTTGTTCTACAAGTTGTGTATATGGCCTCTTAGTGTTTGTGAACATACTTGAAAATGTTGTTTTGAATTGAAGCGCTGTGTGAACGGGTGTGAACGTGTGTGTTTGTGAACGTGTGTGTGTGCACATGTGTGTGTGAACGTGTGTGAGTTAATATGTGTGTGAATGTGACGTGTAGTGTGAAGCACTTTGAATAATTGTGGAGACTCAGTGTTAATTAATCCTGAATCCCTCAGAGAAACATTTGAAAGATTTTTACATTTATTCACATGAACCATTAATATTAATCGACCTTTATTTATCTTTGAGTGGAGTCAGGCATCGAGTGTTAAGCTTTTCTTTCTGATGCAAATGTGAAGCAGCTGCATTCACTCTGCTTTACTCCACCGAGGGCTGTGTGTGTGTGTGTGTGTGTGTGTGTATGTGTGTGTGTGTGTGTGTGTGTGTAGACTCACTGGAAAGGTCCGGCCTCTAGATGCCGTCCCCCGGCCTCCTCTGTGGTTTTTCTCCTCCAGTCTCACCAATCACGAAGCCTCAGGCTGTCACACAGGACACGAGGTCACAAAACCATGAAATCCGAGTTTGATTATAAATACGTCTCCACACTAAACGCTTGTAAGCAGTGAGGTGGGTTTGCAGTCGCCATGGATACCCACGATATCAGGAGCTCCATCCCTGGGAAGCCCGATCGGTGTCCTCCTGAGGAGCCGGTGATTCAGTGGTAGACCTGGCGTCTGAAATCTGTGTTTCACATGGACTCTGCCTCCAGAGATTTGATGAGAACTTGATTTCTGCAGAAGGTTTTATTGTTGGATTGCGACACAAAGATCAGAATCTGGTTGTTCAGACGCTGTGGCCGGGGGGGATCCTCCTCTATCTCCACCTGGAACCTGGAGTTTGAAAGTTGTTTTATCCAAAATGAGGTCGAGGACATTTTCTGATCTGAGTCTGAAGCTTCATGTGTTAGTTCCATAGTTTCCTTTGATCTGTTAGTTCTGGTTTCACATTGTAATTTAGGAACTTAAGAATTTTGTCTGACACACATGGGCGGAGTCTACCTGTACTTGACTCTGATTGGTTTCTAGACGTCGGTTGTCAGATGGTTGGGTTGTTATCTTGTATTATATGTCTTACGTCTTCCTCAGAACAAATTGCGATTCAATTGTGCTTCTCCTCCACTTCCACTTCTTTTCCTTCTTCTATTGTAACATGTTGTCGTAACTTCCTGCAACTATAACATCATGATGGTATCACTAGCTGAGTCAGCACATTCAGGCGCAGTACTCCACAATACTAAAGTACTCCACAGTACTCCACAGCACCACAGCACTCCACAGTACTACAGTACTTCACACTAGTTCAAATGCACCAGATCAACGTCCTCATGGTTCAAACATAATATCGTCGGAGGTGAAGTCCGCAGCTGCTTCCTCTTCTTCTTCTAACAATTAATCATCCTTGTTTTTTATATCAACACAACCTGATAATGAGCCGTTACATTTAGTTCTATAACCTGGGACGATTCACAGTTTCAAAATGAGCTTCTCATCCTTTGACCTTTAACTAATCTTAAATATCTGCTCTGACATTTCTTGTTATCCGCTGAGATGCAGATACTGTTCATCTGTGTGTGATAATAACGTCAGGCTGTTTTATCAGTGGAGCTCTTATCTGGTTTCCTGTTTCTGATTTGACCTTTTCATTTCTCTCTGACCCCGAAAATGTGAGTTTGTGTTTAAAAAGATCTGCAGAATATTAATGTGTTGTAATAATGTCATGACACTGTAATAACACAGCTGGAGGTCCTAAATGTTCACGTCAATCATGTGTGTGTGTGTGTATGTGTGTGTGTGTGTGTGTGTAAGTGTTTATGTGTGTGAGTGCGCCCACGTGTTTCATTAATAGTATGCTTTTTAATCCTCAGACTTTTATCTGTTCAACCACTTTGTTTTAGTTAATGTGAACCCAGATACACACAAATGAGTATCACACTGTATTCTACTTTATACTACTGCATCCTGTTTTCTGTTTCCTCCTGCATCCTGTTTCCTGTTTCCTCCTGCATCCTGTTTCCTACTTCATCCTGTTTCCTCCTGCATCCTGTTTCCTCCTTCACTGTTTCCTTCTTCAATGTTTCCTCCTGCATCCTGTTTCATACTTCATCCTTTTTCCTCCTGCATCCTGTTTCCTACTTCACTGTTTCCTCCTGCATCCTGTTTCCTCATTCACTGTTTCCTCCTGCATCCTGTTTCCTTCTTCACTGTTTCCTACTTCACTGTTTCCTTCTTCACTGTTTCCTCCTGCATCTTGTTTCCTACTTCATCCTGTTTCCTCCTGCATCCTGTTTCCTACTTCACTGTTTCCTCCTGCATCCTGTTTCCTCCTGCATCTTGTTTCCTACTTCATCCTGTTTCCTCCTGCATCCTGTTTCCTCCTGCCTCCTGTTTCCTCCTGCATCCTGTTTCCTACTTCACTGTTTCCTCCTGCATCCTGTTTCCTACTTCACTGTTTCCTCCTGCATCCTGTTTCCTTCTTCAATATTTCCTACTTAACTGTTTCCTCCTGCATTCTGTTTCCTCCTGCATCCTGTTTCCTTCTTCAATGTTTCCTCCTGCGTCCTGTTTCCTACTTCACTGTTTCCTTCTGCATCCTGTTTCCTCCTTCACTGTTTCCTCCTGCATCCTGTTTCCTTCTTCAATGTTTCCTCCTGCGTCCTGTTTCCTACTTCACTGTTTCCTTCTGCGTCCTGTTTCCTACTTCACTGTTTCCTCCTGCATCCTGTTTCCTACTTCACTGTTTCCTCCTGCATCCTGTTTCCTTCTTCAATATTTCCTCCTTCACTGTTTCCTCCTGCATCCTGTTTCCTCCTGCGTCCTGTTTCCTACTTAACTGTTTCCTCCTGCATCCTGTTTCCTCCTTCACTGTTTCCTCCTGCATCCTGTTTCCTACTTCACTGTTTCCCCCTGCATCCTGTTTCCTCCTGCATCCTGTTTCCTCCTGCATCCTGTTTCCTTCTTCAATGTTTCCTCCTGCGTCCTGTTTCCTCCTGCATCCTGTTTCCTCCTGCATCCTGTTTCCTACTTCACTGTTTCCTTCTGCGTCCTGTTTCCTCCTTCACTGTTTCCTCCTGCATCCTGTTTCCTACTTCACTGTTTCCTCCTGCATCCTGTTTCCTCCTGCGTCCTGTTTCCTACTTAACTGTTTCCTCCTGCATCCTGTTTCCTCCTGCGTCCTGTTTCCTACTTCACTGTTTCCTCCTGCATCCTGTTTCCTTCTTCAATATTTCCTCCTTCACTGTTTCCTCCTGCATCCTGTTTCCTCCTGCGTCCTGTTTCCTACTTAACTGTTTCCTCCTGCATTCTGTTTCCTCCTGCATCCGGTTTCCTCCTGCATCCTGTTTCCTTCTTCAATGTTTCCTCCTGCGTCCTGTTTCCTACTTAACTGTTTCCTCCTGCGTCCTGTTTCCTACTTCACTGTTTCCTCCTGCATCCTGTTTCCTTCTTCAATGTTTCCTCCTGCGTCCTGTTTCCTACTTCACTGTTTCCTCCTGCATCCTGTTTCCTTCTGCATCCTGTTTCCTCCTGCGTCCTGTTTCCTACTTCACTGTTTCCTCCTGCATCCTGTTTCCTTCTGCATCCTGTTTCCTCCTGCGTCCTGTTTCCTACTTAACTGTTTCCTCCTGCATTCTGTTTCCTTCTGCATCCTGTTTCCTACTTCACTGTTTCCTCCTGCATCCTGTTTCCTCCTTCACTGTTTCCTCCTGCATCCTGTTTCCTACTTCACTGTTTCCTCCTGCATCCTGTTTCCTACTTCACTGTTTCCTCCTGCATCCTGTTTCCTCCTGCATCCTGTTTCCTCCTTCACTGTTTCCTCCTGCATTCTGTTTCCTCCTTCCCTGTTTCCTCCTTCACTGTTTCCTCCTTCACTGTTTCCTGCTTCACTCTATAGTTATGTACATATATAAATATAAATGTGTTAATATAGTTGCTGTGATTTAGATCTGCATCACATACATAATGGCTGACTGTAGAAAAAAGCAGAACCAGCAATTTTGAATTCCATCTTTTATTTTTGTGTGTTTGTTTGTTTATTTTACTCGTCCCTGCCCCCCTGCGCACACACACACACACGCACACACACACACAACACACACACACACACACGCACACACACACACACACACACACACGTCCTCAGAGATTTGAATGTGTGCGCAGGCGGTTGAAACAACAGCAGGATTACTGTGTAATCAGGTTCTATCAAACATAAATATTGAATGTGGATATTACACAGGAAGCTCATATATTATGTATAAGCTCTAATTCTAGGTCAGACCCTCAGTGTTACTGAGAGTTATTGTGCTGCAGGTTATCATGTAATTTTATTTTGAAATGTGTCATTTTCACAGCAGTGAAACAAACAGAACCATAAACTCTGATTAAATAAAACGGTTCATTTGTAATTTCGAGCGATTACATGTGGTTAAAGTCGAATTAGTATAATTTTATGATATTTGAGAATTTCCTCACACAGCAGGAGATAAACTTAATAACCAGTTGCAAATTAAAAATAAAACTTCCCTCTGTCTCTGTCCTCAGGGAGAGGAGGAGAAGTGTTGATGTGATTAATCCTGATTCTCTGTGTTTAACACGTCGTATGATCATAAATGTGATTTTCATGTGGTAAAACGTTTCCTGTCACTCAGGTCCCATGAGACGAATTATATTCATATCAACACTGTGTTCACGTTCAACTGATCTGGAAACACGTTTGAGTTAATTATGCTCTGAGGTCACACATGTGTGAAAGAATGAATATAATTAACAGAAAGTAATATTTAATATTGGCAGCTGAGTCACCAGGAGACAAACTAATGCGCAACCTTTGTACCAGATTCTAAACTTCACTTCCTGTTTGTGTTTTAGTCAGAATTTAGGTTCAGGTTGAAGAAAGATGGCGGCTGTGGTTTGACATATAAACGTTTCTGTGATGAATGGGAAATCAACCTGGGCCTCGTGATTATACATGTTGAATGTATATAAAAGCGATAGAGACTACAGTGTAATCTTATGGGGAAACTACGACAGTCCTTTGCCTTGTGAACGTGTTATTTTAAGAACGACTCCAGACAATCCTTTCAAATTTGGCACAAATGTTCACTTAGACTTGCTGACTAATTGATTTGATTTTGGTGGTCAAAGGTCACAGGTCAAGGTCACGGTTGCCTCACGAAACAAGGTTTTGGCCTCTTGGACAAACCTCAAGTCTGTCTTTTGGGGAAGTTCTTCACTTTTTTGACTCAAAGATGAATTGAGTAAATTTCAGTGGTCAAAGGTCATAGTAACTTCATACTATCGTGAATGCACTGCACTGGTTGGTTTAGGCATCCAATCAGAGGGCAGTAATTCTAGTTTCATACAAAATGTATTTGCTGTTGCAGTTTATTTTATTTTTAAGCGTAGTCACCCACATGTCTCTTTTATCTTGACATGTTACAACATGGAGAACACATGTCGGCTGCAGCACACACACACACACACACACACACACACACACACACACACACACACACACACACACACACACACACACACACACACACACACATTATTGTAGCAGCTGCTGTGTCTCATGGTGATAAACGTCTCTTC
Organism: Limanda limanda; assembly: GCF_963576545.1. Classification (NCBI taxonomy): domain Eukaryota; kingdom Metazoa; phylum Chordata; class Actinopteri; order Pleuronectiformes; family Pleuronectidae; genus Limanda; species Limanda limanda. The sequence continues at coordinate 1,360,954 of NC_083638.1, read as the reverse complement.
TCACTGTAGATAAGAAAGATTAAAGCTGATATTTTAAGGCTCCAATGTTTAAATTTACAGTAGACATCTCTGTTTCCTTCCCTCCTTCCTTCCTTCCCTCCCTCCCTCTCTTCCTTCTCTTCTCTCCTCCCCCCTCAGGGAGCCTGGGTGAAAGTGTGGAACCTCGTCCTGGAGCTTTTCTCCTCTGGAGGTTATGGCTGAAATGGTAGGTAGGCTCAGTCAGACGCTGACATGTAGTCGTGGTGAAGAAGCAGCAACGAGTGTCTGTGGATCACATGTCTTCTCTGGGTGATGTAGGACGAGAAGGATCAGAGACAAAAGAGACAGAAAACAAACGTCTCACCTGTGATGGAGTCTAATAATGTGGATATGATGCAAAGCAAACCTCTCGTCCACAAACAAACAGTTTCATATCAGGAAACATAAACGCAGATACACAAACGTATCTCATATCCATTGATTTATCAGATAATCAGTCAGGCTCTTTTTTCCACCTCATAGCATCAACTGAAACACCTCATAAAATATAAGAGTCGTTATTATATCATAGTGTGAGTGAAACCTTGATAATAATCCAGTTTTATTGTGCAGAACGTTTATCTCCACTGCTGCAGATTTGATTATCTCTATTATCTGCAGATTTCTGATGTGTGTGTCTGAGTGGTTAGTGTGAGGAACCATGAGGAACCGGGTTCTGGCTCTGAGGAGAGAGTTGGCAGGAGGCTGTGACTGGATGAATAAACACTGGATTTGAACCTGAGTAGATCTGAAGCAGCATCTTTTTAAAACCACCCTCGAAAGAAACCTGAGGCTTTTTCAACAACTTGACTCACAACATTTATTTCTACGACTCTGAAGCAGAAACATGTCAGAGTTTAAACCTTTTGACTTTTATTGTAAATCATCTCCTTCGCTCTGGAAACTGGATGTGAATCTTTAAATGTTGATGAACCTCAGGGCGACAGTTTGCAGTAAAAGCTCTTAAAGGTTTTTTATTTCATGTTTTTTCTTCTGAGGCTGATGAATGAAGGTTTCAGTGACTCGTCGGCGGAGACGTTGAATCTTCAGTGTTTGGTTTTGTTTGCGTCCAGTCGGGTCGAGACCAAGACTTTAGAAATCTGTTTGTGAGCTCAGACCAGAGAAAAAACAAACATATGCATTTCCCATCCTGAAATATGCATTGTATTGGTCGCGTGTGCTAAAAAGATGGAGGACGTGAAAACCAAAAGTGAAGCCGAATCATCTTGATCACCCCCTGGTGGCTGTCTACAGTATTCCTTATAAACTCCTCATTGTTAGCTTATGTCATTTAATGTGGTTCTTATTGATGTTTGTTCAAGTGTTCGTGTTCTGATCAGTTTGGTTTTAATTAGTGATGATGTGAAAACAGACTGAGACGTCATGATTGACAGCTGGGACTGACTCCTGATTGGTTGATTGCTTGTATCAGTGGAACCTCGTTACACCAGATCCCTGCTGCACAGACTCTGACTCCAGATCCTTTGTCCCTCAACGTCAGCGTTTTCCTATCTGTGATCATTCGGCCTCGTGTCTGGACAGTGTGAGGAGGCGGAGACATGTCGTCCATCTTTAGTTTCAGTATTTGGTCCGATCCGCTTTTGTTTGGACACGAGTGAATATCTTGGAACCTTTAAGCAGCTGGATTCGAGCGGCCTCACGAGGTCACATGAGGACACTGTCTGAGACCTTTAGTCGCAGAGCTTGAACCGGCCGTGCAGGAATCGGAGAGAAGGTTGTAAACGTGTTGAACGCTGTGGAACCCGGGAGGAGCTGAACGCAGCGTCTCTGAGCCGGAGCTGTGGACTCTCGACTCTGGAAACACTGAAAGAATAATGAGTCATTTAGGATCCTCATCTCTCTGCAATTAAGGAGCAGAGCCGGCAGGTATTCAGGGAGTTAGTGGAGAGGAGGAGATAATTCACCAGCATTAAATACCTCACCTCATGCACGTGGAGTCGTTGTGAATCTACTGAGGCTTTTGGTGGCAGCAGCAGGTTTTCATTGACCACATCCTCCAACCTCGTGTTTGTGTATCTGCAGGTTTGTGTTAGTGCAGGTTTGTGTGCCTGCAGGTTTGTGAGCCTGCAGGTTTGTGCGTCTGCAGGTTTGTATATCTGCAGGTTTGTATATCTGCAGGTTTGTGTATCTGCAGGTTTGTGTATCTGCAGGTTTGTGTGTCTGTGCAGCTCTCTCCGTTCCTCTCGCGGCCTTTTACTTCTCTGCCATTTATCCCATGCAGCTCCATTGATTGTCTCCCCATCGCTCTGCCAGTAATGGGACACTTTTCTCTGCTTGTCTCCAGCAGCAGAAACTCGGCACTTTAACATATTTGTCTGAGCCGCTGCCAATTCCATCCTTCATTTTCTTCTGCATTTAGTCGTATTGTATGTTTTTTTCCCCACTTGCCACGGGATGTGCAGGAAGGGAGATTACCTATTGTTGCAGATTCATTGTGAACGTGATGAGTTGTTTTTCTTTTTTAATTGGGCTCGTTTAGCGTGGACCCAGATGGCTGCTAATACAGGAGCCGAGCCCGGAGAGTGTGTGAGGAAGATGACAATATGACCGCTTAGAGATAAAAAGTGGGACATGGAAAAAGACTAAAGAATGGAGTGTGTGTGTGTGTGTGTGTGTGTGTGTGTGTGTGTGTGTGTGTGTGTGTGTGTGTGTGTGTGTGTGTGTGTGTGTGTGCTGGGAGGGATGTTCAAGTTTTTGAGTTTGCAAATAAGTCCGCAGCCAAGTTTTCAAATTGGGGGCAAAGCAAAGAGAGATCGAGGACACAAGTTGTGAGACGGAGCAAGAGAATGAATCAAAGTGAGAAACTGAAGGTTCTGGCTCCGCACCCAAAGGAGCGCTTGATTTAAAACGACAAAACTGAGAAGCAGGAGGATTTAGGGACAGGAGGAGATAACCTTTAAACAAGGGGGATGAAAAGACAAGATGATTCCCTCCTCAAAGTCTGAGCTTTTGGTGAATTTAATCCATAATAACATGTTGCCGACATGTGACGCTCATTTCTGTGTTCAGGGTCCAAACGTTCCAGCTTCACGAGAGAAGAACTCATCACCTTGAGTCTTAGAATCTGAGATATGGATTTTTGTGAAATGCCAGCCAAGCCGTTTACAATCTGAAGTTTGTGTATTTGATGTGTGTCGGTGCAGCTGCGTTCTTCCTTCTGCTCCGAGCACCTTCACCGTGAACCCTGAGAGAAACAAGCCTCACATTAAAGTGTCTGCAGCCGGACCGAGGTTTTCAAACCGTGGCTCATCGGGATTGTGTTTCTGTCATGTGGCTTCTGTCGTTGTTGTGTTAGTTTTTTACTGTTAATACGATTGTGTGAGACGTCTTCGTTTTATGGAACTGCTGTCGAAAATTGTTTAAACAGCATCGAGACCAAGCTGAGATATTAATTTGGAACAAAGTCTTTCACTCTGGCCTTAATAATCAGAAAATCCTTCGTCCAGCAACAAGGACGAGTTCCATTTGATGTGAAACCACGTGTCTCTCAAACTTTGAATATATAAAAATAAGCTCTGCATGAAGTGAATCATCGTGGGGCTGCGACAGCTCTCAGGTGTCGGGAGGTGATCTCCTCACTGGTGGAGATGGAGCAGCAGGAACTGGTTGAACTGGTCTGTCACCTCCAGAGCAGAATGGACCAGTTCTAATGGACTGATTCTAATAAACATCCTGAAACATGAAAAAGGCTTTTTGCTGAAAGCTGGAAATAAGATTTTACTGTTAAACACATTCCACTCGTGAGTTTGTGAGTTCACACAATAGTGACCTTTTCATTTCAGGTTAGTTAATGTAATCAATAAAAGCCTGAAGAAAAAAGACGTAGTTAACCTTCTGCTGCTCATCAGTTAAATTATTCTGCATTTTCAAAAGGTTATTTATGAGATTTTTAACATAAACTTTCTGTTTTGAGGGATTCAGAACTGTAGGAGTCTGAAAACAGTGTTTATCAGTTTTATTATATATTATTATTTATTATTTGATCGTACCGTGCTGCTCTGGATCCTGTTGGCGGCAGCAGCGTAAAGTACACACCACTCCACACTGACCCACTTTCACTACATATAGGCCACATTAATAATTCATTTTCTATATGCTCCTGCCCACATGTGTGTCTTTGGATGAGTGATGGTGCTGTGGGTGTAGTTGGCCTTTAGTTTAATCAGGGAATAGATCGACGAGCAGGAGGTTCCACAGATTCACATCTGGATGAGAGTCTGTGATTCTCATCCAGATGTTCCAGTTTCATGTCTTCACCTTTAAGAGTCGGATGGGGGGGACAACGGTATAAAATGTCAGAGGTCACTGAGGACGACAATTGTTCAAATGTGCCACAGCCAAATGATCAAATTTCCCCCTTGTGGTTGACTGCAGTATAGGTCATAAACCCCTCCTCCTCCAGGTTAGCACATGGGACATGGACCAAATAAAGAGAGAAAGTAGACGATGGTTTCTGTCTCTTCAGGTCTCATCTCACTGACGTTTGTTCAAGTGTTTCTGATCAGTTTGGTTTGAATCAGTTATTTGATGATTTAAAAACAGGCTGAGACGTTATGATTGACAGCTGAAGCTGACTCCTGATTGGTTGAGGCAGTGTTTCAGCAGGTCTTGGCCACGCCTCCACATCACGATCACTGCTTCTCCGTCTCAGACGTCAAAGATGCAGCGTTTGTATCTGAGACGTTTTAAATTCATTTTTAAACACCCGTGGAGTGAGAGGGGCAAACAGATCATTTTCGTTTTATTAGGTTAATAATACATGTTTCATCAGAAAGTGTTGTGTATCTGACATATGTTAATTTCCTCTTTTATTAAATTTCAAACAATCCACTGAGAAAAATCTGAATGTTTTTGAACTTGAGAGTGAAGTTTGTTGCATTTCGCAGCTCATCAACACTCAGCTTGTTTTGGACGTGAAGCCGCAGCAGCAGGACGTGTTTGGTTTGTTCATCCAGGTTTAATATAAATCCACCGTGAGAGAGAGAGAGAGAGAGAGTGCACATGTTTCAACCACACACAGGAAACTCAGCCAGGAAAAATCGAACATAATACAATCGTAATATAAGTGATGTGTGTTTTCTGAACCGTTCAACATGCAGCTCTACTGAAATATGTGAACGTTCAAGTCAACAGCAACTGTACATGAACTTTAACTCTTCAAACAGTCATGAAACCTGAAGGCTCATCAGACTCAATCAGACTGAATCAGCATCAGTGAATAAACCTGAACTTTCTGCACCTGGATCACAAACCTCTGTGCAGCCCAGAGGAAATAAACATCCAGTTTAAAGAGTCAGGAGGGAAACATGAAACTTTTTATTGTGAGTTCACAATCCTGTTGGCTTTAGTAGAAACTTTGGATCCATTTATCCACCTCTGACTCATAAAATCAATGTTTTTCTGTTCTGAGACAGGTCCTGCAATTAAATTAAAATAAAACGAAATTGGCTTCTGAGATTGAATTTTTTTTTAAGCGTAAACGTAGAGAGAGAGAGAGAGAGATTGAGAATTAAGTGTGTCGAGAAGTAATTAGCATTTAGTCTCTGTGTGGCAGGAATGTTGGAGTTTAACCCTGAGACGTAGAACATCTCCACGCTGGAGAACCAGAGTCACACGAGCCCAGAGCTCCGAGCGGCCGGGTAATGAGCTGAGGTCCTTAAAGAAGCCAATTAGTCCTAATAAGCTACAGCTCCTGGCAACCTGGGGCCGAGAGCTTATACTGTACAACACACACACACACACACACACACTCCTTATCGTTTTGTACAGCACGTACGCACTCATTCACACCGCTCTGCTGGATCCTGCCTCTGGGACGAGCTGGTTGGGTCCCTGGTGTCCGTGGTGACACTTATTGATCGGGGGACGGAGGCGGCTTCAGCTTGATCTCTCTGTCACCAGGAGTCATTACTCCACCGTTCCAATTAATGCAAACTGGGAACGTGTGGAGCGGAGGAGGAATAACTATCCTTCCAAACCAGATGCTTCACAATCAGAGACTTTCTTCATATCTGTCACCTGACCTGCATGGTTTGGATCGACTGACAGGGAATTGGATTCTGATCCAGTTGCTGCTTGAATTTGAATCTTTTGGAGCATTTACACCAAATTTGGTTCCAGAACCCATAAGAGTTAGCTTCCTGCCAGGGGCCCTGAGCTGCTGTGGCCCCAGAGAATGGATGATAATATGAGCAACTACAATTTTGTGAGAACCTCCTCGGCTATGGACCGATAACGACAACACCGTGGTTAGAATCTCCCTCTCAAGGTTTTTACTGTTTTACCTCTGCAGGTTGAGGCCGGATTTTTTATATTTAACGTTCTCTTCCTGATTGGTTCTCATCAGTCACATGACTCGACTCCCAGCGGTGAACACAAAGCTTCGCTAACTCTTCACCATCGCTGTCCCTCTGTTACTAAGCAACCAACTGCACAGGAGACAATTTACTTCCTGTTTACACCACATGACCAGTGTAGGTGAATGGTCATGTGACGTGAGCGGGCGGAGACTATTACCTCCATTATTACCTTGTTGGTTTGTTTGTTTGAAATAAAAACTCCTGGATTGAAACTTGGTGGAAAGATGAAATATGAGTCCGGGAAGAACTCGTTAAATTTCAGACCTTCTCTCGTGATTTGTTTTAACTTTCTGTAAATTCCGAGTGACGGGTGAGGTTTGAGTTTCCTGTATTTATCGATCCAGATTAAATAGCTTGAATCCGTATTGTCCAGCGTTCTCTTTCTTCCTCTGTGTGATGAGCAGCTCGGTGGCTTCCTGGGCTGTGAAGCATGTTCACCAGGTCTTTGTGATGCTTCAGCCTCAGTGGAAGCCAGGATCCAGATGAGCTCTGAATCTGTTTGAGGCTTGACACTGCTGCAGACTGGAGTGTTGGTGTTCGATGCTGATTGCGTACAGTGTGATGGACGGATTGAAGACGGCACTTTAGGATGAATCACGTCGATGACATCTTTCATCTCAGAGTGTTTCAATCAGAGCAGCAGAGAGAAAGAGGAGTTGGCTGTTTAGCCTTCACACCTGCGGCGCTGCTCCGGGGCCGTGAAGCTCTGAGACGCAGGAATCAGAGAACTTGTTCAGTTTGAGTCTGATGCACAATATTCAATCATTTCCTTCAATCGGAGTAATTGACTGATTTCATTTCCCTCCGCGTTGTGAAACAGATAATAAATGTTATCAGTAATCTGCGGCTGCGATCTCTGTGTTCATTGGAAACACAATCACGTTTCTCTCCTCTCGCCGGTTTCTGCCTCCGTCCTGGAATCTAATTGGTGCAAATGGTTATTAGACTTTCAGGCGGGCAATTGTACGTACAAAATTGAGATAAGGCCTGATGATTGCTTTCACTTAAGGAGCTGCCACTTAGCTCTCAGAATGAGTTGTGCCTCCTCTCCCATCGAGATGAGCAGCGGCAGAAGAAGAAGCAATTTCACACGAGCGGTGAAAAGTGAATGAAAACGAACAACAGGAGCTTCAGAGTGTAGAAGGTGATGAGTCATCCCGGCTCTCTAACCCCCTCGGCTGCAGACGGATGAGGCTCGTAACGGTGGCCAAGCGTGTGGCCGGTGCCATTGTGGATATGAGAGGCAGATGTGTGAGCTGCTCTCTCTTATCTGCCGGGAGACGCCGGCGAGTGGAGCCTCCGGGGAGGTCGCACACAAAGAGAGGACGGTTTTATCACTTTGACCATTATCAGGCTCGTTACTGAGGCCGGCTGCTGTCTGACTCGGGAGGAGCCAATAACAGTTACTGGTCAAATGTTGTGGCTGCTTGGCACTGAGAGGCATTCACATAACGGTTAGAGAGCAGCTCCATGGCTGGAGGGTCGGAGGCTCCAGAACCTCGTTAAGTTTCCTTCTGACAAAGGAAAGAAGAGAAACATCCGACTGAGAATCAGCTGCAGCGTGACGGCTGAACGTGAGAAATGTTTTAACCCTCGGTCACAATCTGCAGACACCTTCCACACATCCACATAGACACAAATCTAAAAAACCCCGACCTTATAATGTGAACAGAGTGAAGACGAGACCTGAGCTGCAGCGATTCTGAACCACCGAGCTGAAACGTTCAGAAACTACTCAAATCTGATGAAGATGGGATATTCTGTTTATCTTCAATCAGTGGTTCCACAGGCCTGGAGGTTCTGGGTGGTTCATCGGCTTGATTGGTGCAAGTTGACCTGCACTGAAGTCTGGACGTGTTCCTGACATGTTCCTGACATTTTCTGCAGGTTCTGGATGTGAGAACAAATGTCAGAGTGAGTTCATGTGAGGAACCAGCAGGACAATGTGAGGAAGCTTCCCAGAGAGCGAGTGGACGTGTGGATGAGGTTTCTAACACGTGACGGACGTGAAACTAGAAGACTCGTGAGGAGAGAAGATAGAAAGTGTGTCTGTCGTTGGACCGCACAAACATCAGCTCTCCTTCAACACGTCTTTATAGAAACGCTGGTTTGACTTGAACGACTTCAGCTCCACTGGCGACGCTTCAATTCACCGTGAGTCCAGCTTCTGGGTTCAGATCCAGACCCCGGCTGTCGTCTCTACATCTCTCCTCTGGGGTCAGAAACAACTCAACACACCTCGTGAGACTGTGGCAACAAGCAGCATCTGTTGTGTTCTTGACCTGCCTCACTGGCAAACACACACACACACATATAGAGACACACACACACACACACACACACACACACAGACCGAACGAGAGACGAGGAGCCACCAGGCCTTTAGTTATTGAATTGTCACGCGTCTGCTTCTGCAGGAAATAAGTGTTGAGCTGAGGAGAGAGAGAGAGAGAGAGAGAGAGAGAGAGAGAGAGAGAGAGAGAGAGAGAGAGAGAGAGAGAGAGAGAGAGAGAGAGAGAGAGAGAGAGAGAGAGAGAGATGGACGACAGTCTAGCACGCTCCATTTAGACTTTGGAGGAACTCCACCGTGTGTTGGCCTCTTTACTCCGTCTCATCAACATGAGGAGAGAGGGAGGAGGGAGGAGAGAGGAGAGAGGAGAGAGGAGGGAGAGAGAGGAGAGAGGAGGGAGGAGGGAGGAGAGAGGAGAGAGAGAGGAGGGAGGAGAGAGGAGAGAGGAGAGAGGAGGGAGGAGGGAGGAAGGAGGAGAGAGGAGAGAGGAGAGAGGAGGGAGGAGAGAGGAGAGAGAGAGGGGAGAGAGAGAGAGGAGGGATCAGAGAGGAGAGAGGAGGGAGGAGAGAGGAGAGAGAGAGAGAGAGGAGAGAGAGAGAGAGGAGAGAGGAGAGAGGAGAGAGGAGAGAGGAGAGAGGAGAGAGGAGAGAGGAGGGAGGAGGGAGGAGAGAGGAGAGAGAGAGAGGAGAGAGAGAGAGAGGAGGGATCAGAGAGGAGAGAGGAGGGAGGAGAGAGGAGAGAGAGAGGAGAGAGGAGAGAGGAGAGAGGAGAGAGGAGAGAAGAGAGAGGAAAGAGGAGAGAGGAGAGAGAGAGAGGAGGGAGGTTAGAGGAGAGAGAGAGAGGAGGGAGAGAGAGGAGGGAGGTTAGAGGAGAGTGGAGAGAAGAGGGAGGGGAGGGGAAGGGGTAAGGAGGAGTGCATTGATCGTGATGAGTCACGGCAGCACAGAGGGAGATTCAGCGAGACGGAGACGGGGGGGGTGGGTGGGTGGAGTCACGTCAGCGTGGTTAATGATGTCATGATGAACTCGGCGTGAGAGGGAGGAGGAGGCTGGTGAGGTTGAACCGGGACACAGCGGAGCTCCGCCTCCTCCCTGCGTCTCATCATCTCCCATGTGATGTTCCTCCACATCATCTTCATCGCCCCCTGGTGGCCTGGATGTAGTGTTGGTTATAAACCCCTCCCCCTTGTTAGCAGATGGGATATGGAACAAATATTACAAAATAAATCATAGAAGACGTTTCATCTGCAGAACGATAGAAGTAAACGATGCGTCTGATAAGTCACTTATTTATGCGTGATGTCACCATCTTTGTTTACGTTTATCCGGAAGAGGCAGAAAGATCGGTTTGAGTCACCATGAACGATTTCCCATAATGCATTTCTCCTCCCATGTGTGAATATCAGCGACTCACGATGCGTTTCATCCGTCATGTTTTCAGATACGATGATTTTCAGCGAGGCTCGTTTGGTCCAAATCAGTAACGACTTTAATCAACCTTTAACAATCACGACACAATAATATTAGTTTTGTCACTGTGCGTTTGTGTGTTTGTGTGTTTGTGCGTTTGTGCGTTTGTGAGTCTGTGCACAAAGTTTGAGAGTTGCATGATCTGAACTCAAAATACGACGGTTTAGATTAATATTTAATGTCCTGCAAAGAGGAAATGGAACCGGTGTCACTCTGAATGTTGTTGCAGATGTAAAACTAGTGAAATCCTTCCAGCGATATTCATAATTCATAATCCATGAGGCGGCTCATCAGATGATTTTAATTCTCTGCTCCTCGATGCTGCAGATCATGTTTTATACAACGGGTTTTAAAAAGTGAATAAACGTCCGTGTTCGTGTTTTAGATTTCTTGTTGAAATATATTATATAATTTTCTTGCAGCTCAGAGCGTTCGGGGACGAGAGCGATACATGAATCCAGTCCAGAGGGGGGGGGGGGTGGGGTCATGTGATAAAACCCGAGTCAGGAGGTGTCATGACCGGGACTCAGCTGAGACTCCGCCTCCTCAGACTCTGACCTGTATGAGACACAGATGATACAGCAGAAACAGGATCCACCATTCAGATAGTGTGTGTGTGTGTGTGTGTGTGTGTGTGTGTGTGTGTGTGTGTGTGTGTGTGTGTGTGTGTGTGTGTGTGTGTGTGTGTGTGTGTGTGTGCACATGGCTTCCTGCCCGTTGCCTCATATCTTTGTGTCACAAAGGGAACAGGAGACTCGAACATATATCGAACGCATGAACGCAGATTAGACACAAACTATCACTCCGTCATTATCCAGGATGGACAGAACCATATTCAACTTTATTTAGAGGATTTATTGATTTGTGTGGTTCCTTTCTGATTTAAAGATAAGTTGCTCTGAGGTAAAATGTTAAAACGAACTAAACCAGATTTGTGAAGTATCATTTTGATATTTCAGTTTCCTGGTTCAAACCCCGGCTCGGCAGGAGTCTTTCTGTGTGAAGATTACATGTTCTCCCTGTGAATACACTCTGTCATAGGGACATTTAAATATTTTCCTACATTAATTTGGTTTATGCTTGACATGAGTTTCCCATTATTTTATATCCTGGGAAACAGGAAATAGGTTGAAAGTGGATTTAACCTACAACTCAATCTTGGTGGGATTAAACTTAACGAGTTTTCCTGCTGATTTGAAACATTCTCAGCTGGTTGCTTTTTGGAGACGGAGACAAACAACATTTTCTCTTTCAGATTATTTTTGATTTATAAGATTTATATGAAAACCTGCCGACACTGCAGTGATAGAAGAAGTGTGTGTGTGATTTAAGAAGAAGGTCATTGTCCTGAGAGAGTCAAGAAACCTCCTGTCGCCTTAGAAACGAGTTACATGACGACACAGTGTCAGAACTCTGAGCCTGACCCTGAGGTGTGAGGCTGTGGATGTGAGTGTGTGATGGACTGACCGCTTGTCCACCGTGTCGTCCCCTCTGCAGCCTCAAAGCTTGAGAGTTAGTGGCTAAAGCAAAGAAATCCCTGAAAGAAACGTGATTCTACTGCGTGGTCCTCAGACTGCTCAGCACAAAGAACCACATCACATGTTTCTGCAAAAAATATGAGAAAGCGAAGAATATATTTCATATTTTTTTTAAATCCTCAGATATGTCTGTGGATCCTCTTCAACTTCAGCGTTCTGCAGAGACGCTGACGTTTTGAAACGACTTCCTGAAATGACTAAATAGAAATCTCTCCCAGATGGTGTCAACGAATCTAAATGTTCAAATTCTAAATCCCATTTAAGACGTGTTGGTGAAGCAGCTTCACTTCACCAGGATTCTAAATGTGACTAATGGTGACGAGCTGGTTTAACTGAGGACACCAACACATCTACAGTCATTTCATTCTTTGTTTTTCCCACCAGCTAGAAACAGTCTGTTATTATCAGGTTATGAGTTTTAATATCGTTCAGCTGGCGTTGGTTTAAAAGAACGTCCTCCGTCTGATTCTCTGTCTCAGGAGACGTGGACACAGATATGACAGTTTCATTCTCTCCCTCTCTACTTGTCCTCAGATAAACACAGGTTTGAAAACAGACGTCCTCTCACTGACTGAGTGTAATTTTAATAAATGTGTCTGAAAACAAACTGAATATTTAGTCCCAACAAGCAAGAAATACATTTTAACACCTTAATGCAGCTCAAAGTTATTGAGTTAATATCTTTCTCTTTTCTTACTGCTTGAAACCTTGAAAGTATATCTAATAGTTTTGTCAACATGGACATTATGTACCTCATTAGAACCGACAGAGATTCGGACCAACACCCAAAACAACCATTTGCACCTGAACACAACTTAAACTCTAAACAACTAAATCAGCATCTTGACTAAAAACCCACAAACTCTACAGGTGAACTTGTTTCTGTGAGTGAATTTAAACAACACGTCAGGTGTCTGAGTTTCTCAGGATCCTCGTTCCAAACTCGGACGTGTTTCTCCGACAGTCGGATCTTCAGACTTTGTGTCGGATGTTGTTGCTCAGAGTCAGTTTGTGTTAATTGATGTGTTTGTTCAGCTCCGGTGAGGAAGTGTTGAAGTCAGGGAACTCAGAGACCCGTGAAATGAGCTCCTGCGTGGTTTCCTGCTCCTGTGGCTGAGATAATCAGACGGAGGAGGAAGTTGAATAAATCGACGTCTGACTGAATCACACGAGTTCCAGTTTGATTCCTGAGTCTCTGTGTTCACTCAATAACAACTTGTTTTCTGAATAAAACCTGAGGTCCACAGACAAATCCTCTAAAGTCCTTGAAGATTTCGCTTGAACTCGAATCATCCAGTTGAAAATCGATCAGTTTACATGAGCACACATGAAAGAATCGATATCTGAGCAGATGTCAACATCTGTCAGGCGCAGATCTTTATGTTTTCTGTCCCGTTGTTGCTCTCGTACGCAGGGGTGGGTGGGGGGGGGGGTCATGTCAAAGTCATGTCAGTGAATCCCCTCTGTGCACGTTCTGCTCCTTCCAGTGGAGAGGACGACACAGAGCAGCGGAGGAAACTGTCACCACAAGACGGATCGGGGCAGCGTTCGTGTCAATAAGCTTCAGACTGAGACGGACGACATCGTCCACCGGCAGGAACAGAAGAGATGTGCCGGGGGTTCGATCCCGCAGAGAAAGAAAAACACTTTTCTTTATTGCGCTGCTTGGGTTCACAGATGATTTATGTTCTTTTGTGCCGGGAGCAGAGCTCGTGTGCTGCTGGCGCCCGGCGGAGCGGAGCGACCACAGAGTGTACGTCAGGTGGATCGATTCCTCCGTCCTGCTGCAGCTGAGACTCAACCCAAACCCTAACCCTAACCCTAACCCTAACACCAACCCCAACCCTAACCCTAACCCTAACCCTAACACTAACACTAAGCCCAACCCTAACCCCAACCCTAACCCCAACCCTAACACCAACCCTAACCCTAACCCCAACCCCAACCCTAACCCCAACCCTAACCCCAACCCTAACACCAACCCTAACCCTAACCCTAACCCCAACCCTAACACCAACCCTAACACCAACCCTAACCCTAACCCTAACCCCAACCCTAACACTAACCCCAACCCCAACCCTAACCCCAACCCTAACCCCAACCCTAACACCAACCCTAACCCTAACCCTAACCCCAACCCTAACACCAACCCTAACCCTAACCCTAACCCCAACCTTAACACTAACCCCAACCCCAACACTAACTCCAACCCCAACCCTAACCCCAACCCTAACCCCAACCCTAACCCTAACCCAACCCTAACACTAACCCCAACCCTAACCCTAACCCTAACCCTAACCCTAACCCTAACACCAACCCCAACCCTAACCCCAACCCTAACCCTAACCCCAACCCCAACCCCAACCCCAACCCCAACCCCAACCCTAACCCAACCCTAACACTAACCCCAACCCTAACACTAACCCCAACCCCAACCCTAACCCCAACCCCAACCCTAACCCCAACCCTAACACTAACCCCAACCCCAACCCTAACCCCAACCCTAACACTAACCCCAACCCTAACACTAACCCCAACCCCAACCCCAACCCTAACCCCAACCCCAACCCCAACCCCAACCCTAACACTAACCCCAACCCCAACCCTAACACTAACCCCAACCCCAACCCCAACCCTAACACTAACCCCAACCCCAACCCCAACCCTAACCCCAACCCTAACCCCAACCCTAACACTAACCCCAACCCCAACCCTAACCCCAACCCTAACACTAACCCCAACCCTAACACTAACCCCAACCCCAACCCTAACACTAACCCCAACCCCAACCCTAACCCCAACCCCAACCCTAACACTAACCCCAACCCCAACCCCAACCCTAACACTAACACTAACCCCAACCCTAACCCCAACCCCAACCCTAACACTAACCCCAACCCCAACCCTAACACTAACACTAACCCTAACCCAACCCTCGCTGCAGCGTTACCGTGTTAATCTTCGTCCCAGTGGAAAAATCTCGATGCTTTGGAAGGACAGACACATCGTGTTCGGACGACTTCCAGCGTCGCCTCTACTCACTTCCTGTCTTCATCTTATCGGAACTCGTCTTTACCGAATCCAAAAGGAGAAAACATTATTTATTTGAGTTCCAAATTTCAGACACAGAACAAGGCAGGAAATTATACCTGCTCCATGTTAGCAGATGGGACACGGACTAAAAAATAAACACGTAAATACTGATGCAGGTTCTGTTTGGTTAGTGGACAGACAGTTTTACCTCGGAGGGATTTCTGTGTCTTAACTTGCTTCATTTGTTTGTTTTGCACTTGAATGCATCTTTGTTTGAGTTGTTCTGACTCGTTCTGATGAATCCTCGGCTGCAGTTTCCAAAAGGAAGCTGTTGGAATCCCTGTTGGGGTCTGAATAAATTTAAATGGTCAGAGTGAAATTCTCCAGTTGAGGTATTAACTGTCAGAGCTCCATCATGTCTCTGTGTGACTCTCATCATTCAAACGTGCAGTTACCACAAATTAACCCAGTTTTATAGTAGATTCATATTTTGCACGGCTGTGGGAGATTGAGGGATTTCACCGAGGAGTTAATTGGACTATGAGCAGCCTGGCGTGTGGAAGGCGTGTGACTGAACCACCGCTCGCTGCTGAACAATGTCCACGGGAGTTCGATGCCGGGAGTTCGATGCCGAGAGAACAAAACGGAAAGTGTAGAAAACACCAGGAGCTTCTGAGAGCTTTGTGTTGGTGGCCCAGCCGTGATCGCCCGCTGCACACTGCCCCTCTCTCTCCCTCCAGGCATCAGCTGACACTCCTCAGCCGATAATACAAAGTGAAGGAGCCTCCCGCCAGGACTAGATCTCTGTGACCCCCCCGTGAACCTGGAGGAGGACAGCAGGGACACAGAGGCACAAAGGGAGCACGAGGACGAAGACTTTCTGGACTCTGTGACGTTCAGGTTCACGTTCAGGACTCGGATCCTGGCAGCAGCTGCTCGTTGGTCCATCCGTCAGCAGTCGGACAAACACACGTCACATTAGTTTCCTTTACATCTTGTTACCGACCACATGTTGTTTGTTTATCATCACAGTTCATAATCCAACGTCTTCTGATGCACACCTGAGGCAGGAAGTGGATCCACGATTAAAACCTTCAGAACTCGGTGGAGTCTCATCCCAGTTTGGAGCCGTTTGCTTCGTTTAAGACGTCAGACGTGTTTTTCGGTCACAGAATGCTGGGTTACATTATGAATGAAGGTTTTCAAACTAAAATACGTGATCTTTTATAGATTATAATGCAGTGATAATTCTATAATACTGTATTTAAGATGAACAATTAGGTTCCAGGGGAATTTCTATTCCGAAAGATCCGCCGAGTTTTATTAACTCTCTTTGCAGTTGAAGTGAAACTAGACTTGCACCAATACTGTTCAGTGTCTCGATCCTTTTAAATATCACTGTCAATTGAATATTAAGAAGAAATGACAAGAAGTTTGTTTTGAAAGAATTGGAAGCGTCTCTGTGCCCGTTATGACTTTATATCATAGTAAAAAAAATCTATTTTACTCTAGTTCATCGACTGTGTGTTCACACTTCACAATATTACATTTCCTCCTGTGGGGAATTCAACTTTTAAAGATTCTTCACACTGAACAAAACAGGCTCCAGTCAAAGTGTGAGGGTTTATCTTATAGATACAGTATATACAGTATATACATTATACATTATAACTACAGAGCGAACCCTGTGTGTGAGTGAGGCCTCGGTTTCCAGCACGTTGCATTGTTTCCTCTCCCTGTGGCTCCATATAGTTTCTCATGAATATTCATGGATTCAGACAGGCCCCAGATGTGAGCATCAGGCAGAACTGGGCCACGTGTGTATAATTGAAGAAATCTATTAAACTTTAAACTAACAGCGTCCCTGAGAGGAAGGTCTTACCAAACATTCCCACAGCGTTCACCACAGTGTTTGTTTGGGTGTTTACTGGCGATGGAGCCGGTTTAAAAACTTCTAATGATCGGACGCATGTAAAAGATGAGAATCCATCGCTGTCTCTTCCTGTTTGATGCCTTTGATCTCCTCCGGTTAACAGAGTATTGACTGAAAACTGTTCACGACCCAAGAACGAGTCTGCAGATCTGTAGCGAACATAAGAAATGTTCAGGATCAAAGAGACGGAGCTTTCTGTTCCTACTCGGCGATCGATTCGTCTGTACATGTGGACGTCTTCTGAAAGGTGGAGGATATGGACCACTGGGGGGGGCAGTGTAGCCAATAGTTCAAGTGAGACGACCATAGAACACAAAGAAGAAACATCTAAGAAGGACTTTGCTAGTTGGTGAAAAACCACAGATCAGTGCTGCCCTCTAGTGGATGTGTTACACTGGAAGGTAAATGTTGAGGTTTTATTAGGTTTCTGAGTTTAATGTTTTCTTTTGAATAAGAAATAAACTATTTTCTATAAATGAAAAACGCAGAAGATATAAATATGTAGACTTTCACTTGAAGCTTCGGTCAGATCCGAGGTCGCAGCAGCTTCGGTGAAACTCTTCAGTTTGAGCCTGGAAGCGATCGAGTGCGTTTCCATGTTCTCACCAGGAACTCGCTCAGCGATTGTTCTCAGTGCAACGAAGAGTCGCTCACTTCTCTCCTCTCGGGCTTCCTCACGCTCGTGAGACTCTGTGTTTCTGATCGAAAGCAACAAACCATCTCTGTTCTCGTGGTTTCTGTTTTCCTCTGCTTTGTTTCTCAGGACAGGAAAAGAAATGAGAAGCTTAACAGAAAAGACAAGACCCAGCAGGATGGAGTCACAACATCAGATACACCCTTTCTTCTTAATATTCACTGGTTTGGGTTTAACATGAGAGTTTCTATTGAAGGGAGACTATCGGTTTGTGTAGGGTGAGGGTTAGGGGGCGCTCACGAGCTACGGAGCTTACAAAACCTCACATGTACGTGGCCAATATTCTTTATGTTTTCAATATCAGGGGCCGAAATATGTTCCATTACATTAGATTGACATCTTTTCTGCCAGAGCAGTGATTGGGGGAGGGGTCCCTGATATCAATGTCTCTCCACCAATCAGGAGTCAGCTGTCAATCATCACGTCTCCACCTGTTTCTATATCATTAAATAACTAAATAAAACCAAACTGATCAGAAACACTTGAACAAACATCAGTGAGATAAGAACTAATCCTTCAGTTTGGTCCATGTCCCATCTGCTAACATGGAGGAGTTTATAAAATATACTGCGGCCAGCAACCAGGGGGCGATGAAGATGCTTTGGTTTCACTTTGGAGCATCTTTATTTACAGATGACATATAAATCTATATCTATAAATAGAATGCAGCCTATACAGGCGCTCCCATCTTGTCCTGTCGTCCATCTTTCTATAACCTTGTTCGTTCTGTGAGTCGATTCAGTGAAGTTTCTTTTCTTCTCCTCTGCAGCAGGAAGTCTCCTCATCGGAGCGTTTGAAAGTCGGTCACTCCATTAACTCCCCCCCCCCCCCCCCCGATCCTCTTCTGTTCAGGAAACTCTCACACGTTCCTCTGTCATCCTGAAACAGAGAAACTCTCCACATCCTCCTCACCTTCGCTTTATCTCTCCTCTCAGAGGGCAACTCGCTGCGTCCCTCTCAGATTGTGCAGGTCGGGGGGGCGGTAATTGGACGGCACAATGTGGCTGATGGTGATGACATCGTGCTCGGATGAAAGAGGACAAAAGCTCGACTTGGATGAATAGTCTGCGTTTCTGTCGGCTCAGACTTTACTGAAGCCGGAGAATCTAACGTCTGTGGGATCAGCTGAAGACCAGAGGAGGAACCAGGTCTCATCAGAACTGCAACACGCTGAGTCATGAGTGAAGTGGAGAGGAAGAGTCCATTCATCTGTTTATCAAACCACTGTCATCGTTTAGAGTAAGGTTAAATATCTGATTCACGTCTGTTATTCACTCAAGACAAGCAATCTCCTGTGAAGGACATTTCTGACTCAGACATCTTAGAGACAAAACAATGAATCACAATATTAAATAATAAATAGTGAAAGGAACTGAATACAAACCTTGTTAATGCCATTTCATAACTACGTCATAATGATCATTTGCATTAAATGAGTTCTGATACATTCCTTCCATGTCTCTGTATTTCACACCAGTGTTTCCCAACAAGATCTATCTTCTTCTATATTCTGCAGCTTGAAGTTCTGCTCCGTTGCTGCTTTGTGCAGATCCATCTGTTGTGTTATTACTTCCATAAAGTTGTTACCGTCCAGACAGACAGTCAGACCTCCTGGTTGTGCACGTACCTGTAAGTGGCATTGATGCTGATCGTGTCTTTCACTCTTTAACCTTCGACTGTACTTTCTATATTTGGTCTGCGCCTTGCAGACTTGTTCCGATCCCACGGTGTGGTATTAAAATGAGGATCTGTACTGGTCTGGTTCCATGTATCCACATCTGGTCTGGTTCCATTCCTCTGGGTCCGGTGGCAGGACGAGCACAGGTCACATGTACAGTAGATGTTTGGCTACATGTGTGTATAGTGTCCGTGTGAACCCTTGATGCCACAAGGACCTCAGCAGCCTGGTGGACACAGAAACTTGTATTTCACTCTTCAGTGTCGGTACCTGTCACTCGGAGTCTGATGCACCTGAGGCTGATGGTTGTGTAGGTGCACCTCCAGCATCACAAGATAGACGGAAGTAATTTGTGTGAATCACTACAGGGAAAATGAAACTAAATATCCTGAATCTGTTTCTTAATTCGGATACAACATTTGAAGGGTTCGTGTTACTTTACTATACGATGTCATGTTCTGACTTCATAGTGACGTCATGATGACATCATTCCTCCCACATGACTCAGGTCTTTAGTCCAATCAGAGGCAGAGCGGTTGTTCCACGAGAGTTTCAGGTTCTGACAGAGAGGATTTTAATATTCCCGGTGTGAGTCCAGGTCGGTGAGCGTCCTGGCAGAAGGACAGACGTGTGATCCGGAGTGAGCGTGTGTCGGGGGGGCTGCCGAGCGCGGCCGGCTGTGGCCGAGCGGCCGACAGGTGACACCAGGTGAAGAGAGGAGAGGAGCTGAGAGGAGCTGAGAGGAGCTGAGAGCTTCCACCCGGTGAAGAGCTGAGAGTCTCAGGGAAACGTTTCGGTTCAGTCTCAATTTACAGAATCAGCTCCGATGTGTGAGAGGGTCGATAAATACATTTTATACTGTGAGAAATTATCCACAAGAATAAACAGCAAAAAATTAATATCACTGCTTTCAAATCAAAACCTTTCAGTTTATTCTTTTTGTGCTTTGTGAGTTTAATTCTCATATTTTACTTTGAGGGTCGGGTTGTTTCTGATACTTGTTCCTGAACAGAACCGATACTTTAAAATCTGTTCGAGTTGTGACTGTTACATCCTGAAGTTCTGCAGACGACACACCTGACACAGCTATGCAGTGTGTGTGTGTGTGAGTGTGTGTGTGTGTGTGTGTGTGTGTGTGTCTGTGTGTGTTTGTGTGTGTGTGTGTTTGTTCTACATTGATTAAAACAGCAAGTGGTAGATTAACAGGAATGATACGGTGATGAAAGTGTGTGTGTGTGTGTGTTTGTTTGTGTGTGTGTGTGTGTGTGTGTGTGTGTGTGTGTGTGTGTGTGTGTGTGTGTGTGTGTGTGTGTGTGTGTGTGTCTGTGTGACTTTGTGGCAGTAAATAACTCAGAGTTTTGTTGGCAGAGCAACAAACTTTACGAAGGTAATGAACGGCCTCCTTTTTATAATGCTTTGTGTGTGTGTGTGTGTGTGTGTGTGTGTGTGTGTGTGTGTGTGTTTCTTGTGTTGCCTTTTAATGACCTTTCTCAGCATAAACACTGTGTGTGCTGTGGTTTGAGTTATTACATGTTCTGTCTTGTCACATGTTCACACCGGGGAAATCTGGTTTGTTAATTGATCTGCGTTCATATGCAGATCAATGTTAATAGAGATCAGATGATGTCGTCTGCACAGAAAACACAAACATGGTTTAATGTAGAGAAACATTCGACTTGTTTTCCTAACCCAGAGGAAGGAAAGCTGTTTGTGTGTGTGTGTGTGTGTGTGTGTGTGTGTGTGTGTGTGTGTGTGTGTGTGTGTGTGTGTGTGTGTGTGTGTGTGTGTGTGTGTGTGTGTGTG
>NC_083638.1:1327618-1335118 GCF_963576545.1 Limanda limanda | reverse complement strand
TCCCTGTTCTGCTCATGCACACACACACACACACACAAACACACACACACACACACACACACACACACACACACCTGTTGCATATCAAAGAAAATTGCTTCGTTCATCCCTGAACTCTGCGACGTCTCCGAAAGCGTCTTTTTATCTTTTCAGTTGTATCATTGAATGAAGTGAGAGACTGTTGTTGAAACGATGAAACCAGGGATGACGACAAATGGCCAGAACACAACGCATATAGCAGTGTGTGTGTGTGTGTCTGTGTGTGTCTGTGTGTGTGGGACAGTCCATGTGTGTGTGTAGTTAAAAGAAATGATTAAAAGAACCGACTGGTCTCTGCTCACAAGCCGTTTTCGTCCCATTTCACATTTTAAAGTTAAATTCAAACACAGAAGTACGTTATCAGCATTTCCAGTTTCCTGTGTCTTTGTGTGTTTAATGTTGTTGCAGAATTTGTGATTGTAATAAAATTTTAATAAGCTGATAATTAAATAATCATACTTCATGTGATGAGCAGCTTTAATCTGTGCGTCTGATTGGCTCTTTGTTCGGCTCTTTGTTTAGTGTGAGGATTGTGGTATTAACATATTTCCTCTGGGGCGCTTAATAATCAGAAGCTGTGTTTGTGTGTTTGTGTGTTTGTGTGTCTGTGTGTCTGTGTGTCTGTGTGTGTGTGGTATATTGACATACAGCTGCATGTGTGTTGAAGGGTGAACCACAGGTTTGGATTCAGTCGCTAAGGAAACACTGAAAAGTAAACAACACTTTCTCTATATTCTGTCTCTAAAGGATTCAAAGATGAGATATGATGATAGTGCAGTTAAATTATAAATCTATAAATATGATTATTAATTGAACTCGTCAGCAGCTCCTCACTGTTTTCTTATGTCGTCTGTAACCTCATGAATTTGTAGAAGTGAGAAACTGTGAGTTGTGTTTTTATAACGAGGACAAATGAGCTCAGTGAAGAGACACTGTCCTGCAGTAACACAAAGATCAGCAGCGTCCAGGTGACAAGAAGGTGACACAATGACAAGCAGCTCAGCTAATGGACACACACATTCACCGTGCCACAGACACACACACACATTCACCGTGCCACAGACACACACACACACACACACACACACACACACACACACACACACACACACACACATTCACAGTGCCACAGACACAAACACACATTCACCGTGCCTCACACACACGCACACACACACACACACACACACACACACACACACACACAGACACACACACACACACACACACACACAAACACATTCACAGTGCCACAGACACACACACACACACACAAACCCACACACACACACACACAGACAAACACATTCACAGTGCCACAGACACACACACACACACACACACAAACCCACACACACACACACACACACACACACACACACACACACACACACACACACACACACACACACACACACTCGACTCAGATGAGTTTCTCCTTCTCTGGTGTTTCCTCCTGATGGAAGTGGAGATGAATCGTTTCTTCTCGTTCGCTGTTGATGAAAAGAAATGATTGTGTTGTTTGTTTGTGTCGCAGCGATTTTGTCGAACAATCCAAACTCATCACAGCCGCTGTGGACAAGCGTCAAACCGAGGGAATCGAACGGGAGGCAAAGATGCTGCTTTGCTTCCTGGACTCTGATTGGTTATTTCACTTTTGACACGAGAGCAGGATTTACATTTGAGTTTGATTTAAATATTTAAAAACTGAACGACAACTAACAACTATTTTCATTTTCAGGAAATGACACGACCTGCTTTATGCTTTATGATTAAAATTAATATTTGTGTTTCCTGTGAAAAACTTGTTTGTTTGGGCCTAAATATAAGGATATAACAAGTGAAAATGAATAATGAAAGTGCTTCTTCATTTTTATACTAAACCATAAAATTAAAACAAAACAGACTCCTACAGTAGAGTGGCTCGTCTAAAGGTCGGTGGTTCGATCCCCTGTGTGTGAATGAGTAAAACCTGTAGTTTAAATTGGAAAACTGGACGTTCAAGACGAATCTGCACATTTTTCTTGCCGAGTATTTAATTCAGCGTCTCTTCAAACCTCGAGTCCGGTTTCTAATCAGGAAACCAGATTGAAGCGCAGATGATTATTCAGTTTTATTAAATGTCTTAATTCCGTCCATGTTGCTGGTGCTCGTCTGAGCTCAGGCAGAGACGGATGTGTTTCTTCTTCTGATCCATTAATCACGCTGACGTCTCACCTCAGCAGAGCTCCGTCAGGTCAGGCCTCAGCTTCAGCCTCTCACGTCCTCACTCAGGAGCCTTAGTGAAGCAGCATCTTCTTGTGAAGACAGTGATTCCTGAGGGAGTTTCCTCAGAAGCCTTCGAGCAGATTGTAGAATAATACAGCAGTTTTGGCAGGTCATAGGGCAGGAAATTAATAAGAGTCTGTCTATTAACAGTAATAATAACCCTTTATACCTGCTACTTGGTATATCTGACATGTCCATCACTGACAAATTTAAAAGAAGACTTTATAAGACACTTTTTGTGCTAGAAAGTGTATTCTTTTGAATTGGATCACAGATAAAGCTCCATCTAAGGCTCAGTGGCAAAGGGTTGAATTTGAATATGTTGTGTTGGACCATTTGACATAAAACATGGGAACCCTTTCTGTCATATGTTGGTCTGAATGTTTCCACCATTCTCACCAGACGTGACCCCTGAATCTTCTGCCTGTATGGATTTGAATATGTGTGTGAGCCAAATATGTGAGAATATGTGTGTTTGTCTTGTTTTTGTTTTGTTTTGTGTTGTATTACCTGTTGGAAAACTAATAAACATATATGAGAAGAAGCCTTCGAGCAGATGGATGAGGATAAACTAACAAACTCACAAGCGCCCTCTTTGGGAGTTTGAACGCCGACTCTCTGAAATGAAGCGACTCTGACCTCTGACCTCTGACCTCCTCTCCCTCCTGTTGCAGCTGAATCCGCCCGGCCTGCTGACTATGCCCCGGAGCCCGACCTCCAGCGAGGAGGAGATGGCCCAGAGCTTTTCAGATTACTCCGACGACTGCGCCTCCGACAGCTCCAGAGAGGAAACCATCTACGAGACCATCAGGGCCACGGCCCAGCCCCCCCCGCCCCCCCACATGGACGACGTCCACACCAACACGCAGGTCGTCCGCGTCCTCGTCCCCGACCTGCAGCAGACGGTGAGTGTCTCAGTGACTGAGTGAGAGACTGTTCAGACCTTCTGTTGATCCACCGGAGAATCTTATCTTTAGATTTGATCTCCAAGCTTCTACACAGTAAACTCAACATGTTAAAGCTGAATTATGTTTTATCATCAGTGTTAATGTTCTAACAGAAGTGTTCCCCAGGTGTTCGCACATACACACTCTCCACCAATCACGAGTCAGTGTCATCTGTCAATCATAACGTGTCAAATCCTTTTTATTTGATCAAATAACTAATCACATTCCTATATTATTCTGGAAGGTTGTACACGTGGAGCTTCTGGATATTTGAAGTATTCAGTGGACTTATTACAGTAGAGTGTGAAGTATGTTCTTTAATTTTAAACAGCTGTTTCATTCAGACAAAACTACGTAGCATCACTTCAATTTATATAATATTAGTTAAGTTTTAGGAGTTTTCTATTAATTTCTAACCAGATGTCAAGTGGATGTTTAAAACACATTGTTTGTTGAACTCGTGTTTGACGACCAGCGGCGACTCGTCCAGATTCACTCGTCCTCATCCGGTGTTTTATGATCATAATTCACTAAATGAACATCTGTTGTATTGAAGAAGACTTGAAACTAGAGATTGAGACATAAACTCCTGAGGAGAATGTTTTCCTGACGTTACAAAGTGAGAAGTAGAGTCACTTTCTCATAGACTTCTATAGAAACTACCA
Organism: Limanda limanda; assembly: GCF_963576545.1. Taxonomy (NCBI): domain Eukaryota; kingdom Metazoa; phylum Chordata; class Actinopteri; order Pleuronectiformes; family Pleuronectidae; genus Limanda; species Limanda limanda. The sequence continues at coordinate 1,331,199 of NC_083638.1, read as the reverse complement.
GTGGAGTCGCCCCCTGCTGGTCAGTTCACAGATTTCCTCATTGGCTTCACTTTCTGGACGAAGCGTCTTTGTTCATTTTCAAACATGCATCTCAGTAAGATGCTTATTTTGAACTGTTCTTACATAATAAGTGTTTCTTTGTTTGGTTTTTATTTAGACCCAGATTATAAATATTGTATAAAAACTAAAACCCTCTGAGATTCATCATCGAAGCTTCGTACTCAGACGGAAAGTAAAAAATAAACTAATTCCCCCTTCTCCTTTAATTTCACTCTTGTTCTACTTTTAATATATTTAAAGTTTAGGAGGAAGAGGAAGAACGTGGTTTATGTTGTAGCTCCAGATCGTCTGGTTGTGAAGATCGAGGTGGAGTTGTGTTAGAAGGTGGAGCTGCTGGTGGAGCTGGTTCTTCTGGGAAACATCTGCGTGTGAATATCTCCTCGTGGTTCGGAGCAGTGAACTGAACGCTGCTCGTGTCATGTGATCATTTCGTTCAGTTCACAGCAAATAATAAGAGCATAAAAATCTCCCGGGGGAAAAGTGAATGAATGAAGACGCCTTTAATGATCCTGTTTTCATCAATATGTTAATGATGGAGGGAAGATGAAAAGATGATGCATAATTAATGTTATTGTGAGTCTCAGACCTCGTATCTATATCGTGACACTGAAAAACAAGCAGGAGACAAGGATTCATATTTTCCCTGCAGATTATAAAGTTATTAATATTGTGTTATTAACGGAGCTGATTAGAAACCACTGGAAACTAATGATCCTGTTTATCTGACCTGTGAGGAAACAAAAGATGCAAACAAAACACACACGTACACATTTCACATCACTGCCCGGTTGGATGTGACCACATGTCTCTATCCAACCAGCTGTGAGGATCATCATCACTCCCACCTGACATCAGACTGAAAGGAGAAGCAGTTTGAACCATCAGGAGTTTAAAGTGAAATTGAAAAGCTTCCTCATCACTGAGCTGCAATTTAAAGAGTTAATCTTTGTGTTTGTTGTGTCGAGTGAATCCTTCCAACAGATTGATAATGATAATATGGACAATAAGATGTATTTTTATAAAACAAACTTTTATGCTTTTTGACAGAATATGAAACACGACTTATAGACTCATTGATTTCACAGATCTTCATGAGACTGAGCTTCTCTGAACAAACGACAGAAACAAACACAACAAAAAGGCGTCCAGAAGGAAAGTGAATATATTCAACATCCCATCCTCTTCTTTATTCCGTTCTTTGAACCCTGAGCTCTGACGTATCGATTCTCAAACAGCTTTCATGGTTTATTAATGTTTGATTAATTCTGGGTAAATATCAAACGTTTCACACACGCAGTCCCCAGATGAGCAGCGTTCACATCAGAGTGACAGATGACCGACCCTGTGACAGAATGAAGCAGCTGTGGACAGATGTTGCTCTGCTGTCGTCACCACAGAAGGTTTGGATGTGAAGGTTGATCATCAAACAGCAGCAGCAGCAGCAGCAGCAGCGTGTCTCCCGGAGGACGAGAAGCTGGAGGAGGAGCCAGCATCTTCACCGGGTTTCATCTCCTGTTTGATGTGTGAGTCCTCGGGGTCCGAGAGCGGCTCCAGATCAATTCACACTGGACGTCCAGGACATGTACAGTGAGAGGGAGAGAGAGAGAGAGAGGGGGAGAGAGAGAGAGAGAGAGAGAGAGAGAGAGAATCCTCGTGCTGGCAGAACAAAGCAGCGGACCTGAGAAGAAAGGGAAACAGGAAGTTGGCGTTGGCGGCGGCTTGGCAGAGATCTCGCCTGCAGCTTCCACCTGACGCCCGACTCTCTCTCTCTCTCTCTCCTGTGTTCCTCTGCTTCTCTCTGACTCCCCATCACATTCTGTGCATTATGAATTTTGTATTTGGATTCTCTATAACCCAACACGTCTTTTAAATTGTAGTGGAGATTCCACTCAGAGGAAACAGAGAGGGAAAGGAGGGAGACACAGGGACGGACACACATCTGGTTCCTTGGAGCTGTGGTGGAGGTTCCACACATTTCCACTTCAATTTGTGAAGCATATTTTATTCCAACTCTGCACGAAAGACACAATATTAATAAAGTCTGGTTGGATTTGATCATTCTCGAGACCGGCTGTTGAAAGCTTTGGATAATGTCTGAATGAGCCCACGTGAGAAAACTGCAAGATTCAAGATTCAAGAAGATTCAAGAAGATCTTGAAGCAGCAGATCCTCAACAGGATTCACAGGGAACAAGGAGAAAACTGAAGTAAACTAAAAGACGCTAAATCTAAATACAATAGAAGGCGGAGCTTGTGGTGATGAGAGCCGACGCTGGTGATGAGGAGTTGGAACTAAACACAAGTGATCTTTGTTCATTCAGTTGAGATGTGGACCAAGTTCAAACTCTCCATCGAAGCATCAAAGAACTTTGTCAACTCTTTGTATTTTCCTGAACAGCAATCCTAAAGAAGTGTGTGTGAGTGTGTGTTAGTGTGCGTGTTTGAGGGCATGTGTGTGTGTGTCTGTGTGTGTGTGTATGTGTGTGTGTGGGTGAATGTCCTCAGAGTTTTGACCCAGAGATGAACTCATGACCCTTTGATGTTATTAGCTCGGTGGTTTAACTCCATTGAGTGTGTGCATGTGTGTGTGTGTGTGTGTGTGTGTGTGAGTGTGTGGGTGTGTGTGTGTGTGCGTGTGTGTGTGCGTGTTGTGTGTTGTATGTTCACATGTGCACTAATCTCTCTCACATGTACTCACTCATGCTGCTGATTTCACATCGAGCGCTCAGCGGTGCCTCTCGGTCACATGACTGAGTCCAGCAGAAATCAAAGTCAGACGAGTGACTCGAGCGCACACTAGTGCACGTGAGCTCGTGCACGTGATTTGCACAGCTGATTTCATCACAGCAGCTTCACCGGCTCCTTCAAACGTTTCCTTTCATCCACGAGAAACGAAACCTCCAACGGGCCGAACTGCTCCAGGAGACGTTTTCTGAAGAGTCACCATCAAGAATCAAGACATTCTGATGCTTTACAATCAGGTCTGGACTCAACCAATCAGCTTCACTCTAAATTAACAGCTTTTAATATTGGAATCAGCCCCAAAAAATCCATGTTAATCCCTCTCTAATTAATTTAGACCTCACTAACGTTTTTAAAGTAGTTCCTAGTTTTATCGGAAGAGAATCTGTGTCAGTATCAGAAAGTCTTTCCTCTCTAACATCAGCTCCATGAATCCTGATTGGTCAGAGTCTTCCTCTCTAACATCAGCTCCATGAATCCTGATTGGTCAGAGTCTTCCTCTCTAACATCAGCTCCATGAATCCTGATTGGTCAGAGTCTTCCTCTCTAACATCAGCTCCATGAATCCTGATTGGTCAGAGTCTTTCCTCTCTCACATCAGCTCCATGAATCCTGATTGGTCAGAGTCTTCCTCTCTCACATCAGCTCCATGAATCCTGATTGGTCAGAGTCGTCCTCTCCGTCCTCTGGAGACTTCGTCCACGCTGTGTGTTGGATCTGAGGAAGCAGCACAAACAGGAGCTGATGGGAACGTGACGGTGTAATAAAGCAGCAGAACGA
>NC_083638.1:1312618-1317618 GCF_963576545.1 Limanda limanda | reverse complement strand
AATTGTGTTGTGTGTCTTCCAGGTGTAAACAGTTGTAGCTAAAGACTCGACTCTGTGTTTACACACAAACCCACGGGGACGGTGTTTGGAAGGACAGTCAGAGTCTCTATCACACAGAATGTAGAGTGTTTGTATTGTTTCTGCACACAATGTGTGTGTGTTTGTGTGTGTGTGCGTGGGGAGGGGGGGGGGTTTGGATGGACAGAGTAATGTCTTTATAACACGACTCACTCAGGTTCCAATTTACAGAAGAACAACAGAATGGATCCTCAGAGTTCTGCGTCTGGAGACACTGAAGCTCGGCAATAATAATAAAAACACATCATCTCACAACGTGCACACACACACTCCAGTGAATGTGTTGCAGAGCGCGTGAACACAATATAGTGTTGCTCTCTGCGGGAAACTCAACAAACACAATCATGAAACCCTGAGTCCAGAGGGAGGGAGGCTGCATGTCGAGGGACAGAGGAACAAAGAGGCTCCGGTGGAGGTTCACCTGGATTAAGAGTCAATGACGGGAAACGTGAAATCAAATCAAATATGTTTCAGAACACGTTGAATGTGATTCTCAGTGAGATGCAGATGTTTCCAGAAATGAGCTGTGGAGCGTTCAGCTGGAGCTGCAGGATGTAACCTGTTAAATCAGCTGTGGAGATCACAGGATTTAATGTGCAGCACATTTACTGATCAACAACAACTCTCTCCACATCTTCTCGTGTCACTTTCCAGAGATATTTGTCTTTTTCTATCTTTGGTCTCGTGTTAGAAATCTTTCTCGCAGTGAATCATCTGGAGAATCTCCTGCTGTGATCACATCGGCTCGTTCGGAGACTCTCCAGAGATTTCACTACGAATCCTGGAGCCTCTCACTCGGACGCTTGTGTCCTCACATACAGAGAAGGTCCAGAGAAGGTCCAGAGGTTCTCCAGAGTCCAGTGCAGGTCTGAGAGCAGCTTGAGAGTCTGAGAATCTGTAGAACCAGCAGGACGTGTTTGAGGCTTTTAGTTCAAACGAGCAGGAAGCCGGGTGAAGAGTTGTGTGTTTCCTGAGTGTGTGTGTGTGTGTGTCACGGTTCAGCTGCACTGACACAAGACACAGAAACAACTCTTTTAAAAAGCAGAAGGATTCCTCCTCTCTGAAGAGGGTCACTCTCTAGTTTCCTTCACAAAAATCCTCTGGACTTTCCCCTGTCGTCTGAAACAGCCTGAATTTTAAATCTCATTAAAATCATTTAATAACCGGAGCTGGTTTAAGTGCTGTTGACCTCATCTGAGTATTAACACGATAATTATGTTTATTTATGACCATTTAATGAAGAGTGTCTCTTCGGTGCAGTTGCTCTTAACAACAGCCGGTGTCGAGTGGACGGAGATTGGACAGAATAAACAGAATGAAAGTAAAGAGGTGGAGAGAGAGTGGAGGTGTAGCGGAGAGAGAGGAGTATTGAGCAGAGAGTTGAGGTCGTCTTAATGGAATCTGAGAGCTGGCGTTTAATGGACGCCTTATTGCTGAGGTGGGCGGAGCCTCCCTGCAGATTCACACGTGTTCCTCTGCTCTCACCTCTGATTGATTTCTGCTGCTGAGGCAGAACTCAGCTAAATTAAATAAAAACTCTTCTTTTCTTCCTGCTGCTCATTTGGACCCGTTTGAAAAGAGCTGAGGCGGCTTTTAGAAGAAAAGTGTGATTCTGTTCATCCTGTCGGGTCACGGACGTGTTTGACCACTTCCTGTTTCATGTCGGTCCAGCCCGTCGCTATGGAAACAGATATTTGACCGACCCAACAACACCACATCATCATTTTAGCTAAAAATACAGAAGGAATGGAAGAGCTGCTCCGAACTGGGGAAAGAAATTGTTTAAATTGGGAAAAGTGAAGAGGAAAATAGAGCCAGAGTTGAATTAAAATTTTCATTTATTCATTTATATAGTTGAATAAAAGAGTTTATAGTTTATGACTGAGATTCTATGGAAGCGTATTTGCTTTCAGTTGCAAAAAGTTCATTTTTTCTGAGATAAAAAAAAACCCCTGATAGAATGTGTATTTTGTTTTACGCACTTTTATTATTTTCAATTTGAATACTTTTATCAGGTACATTATCCTGTTGAACAACTGTGTTGTTTTTAAATTGTTTTTTTATTTAAAAATTGTGAAGCAGACAAACATCATATAGCTAAGGAACTGTACAAAAATTATTTGTTTTGATTGACTTGATTTATTAGTCAAATTAAGATTGTTGAACAGACAGAGGAAACACATTGATAACCTTAGGGCAGGACTGTCTTATACGGAGTAAAAATATAAATATAATAATAATCTCATAAATGGAGCTTTTTTTTTTCAAGTGAATGCGAAACGCTTCCGTAAGATTCGGACACGTCGGACTGTTTCGATTAAAATGATTAAGTTTTGACTGATCAAACAAATTGACCAATTTTTATAAACCTGCTGAACATCAGAAATAAAAATGAAAGTTGTGGAATCTGAGATGAAACAGATCAGAGGCAGTTAATCAACTTCTTCACTTTCACGTGTGGAGACGATTTCCTTTGACTTTCCTCTGCGACGTCCTTCACTCGCTGCAGCCTCCTGGTCTCAGCTCCTCTTCCTCAGCTCCTCTTCCTCAGCCTCCTCTTCCTCAGCCTCCTCCTGCAGGTGAGCCCAGTGTCACTCACACGTGAACACATCCCCCAGCGAAGACTGAAACAGATTCTGTGGCCCGGAGTCAGCTGAGGTGCAGCTTGTGAGCAGAGACAGTGAAATGTGAGCCAACTGCAGGAAACCAGCCCAGAATAGACTTTTATTTTATTTTTAAGTGAAACACAGGAGGCGGCGTGGAGCCTCGTCTGAGACTCACAATACGACACAAGGAGCCGAGTCACTTAAAATGATTCTCATCCATTATGTAGCTTCTGGAGCCGAGGACGGGAAATGAAAGTGAAAACCAGTCGGTCGTGATGAGCTGCAGTTCTCTATTGAGACTGGAAACCTCTGATCAGCTGAGTGTCCACAGAACAATAACTGATATACAGAGTTTCAGCTTCTACATCATCACATCTCAGATTGTTGAAGCTGCAGCTGAAGGACTCGTCTCTGTTCTCGTCTTCTTAGATCTTCACATCCTGACCTGTCCTACAGTGGATGAAATCGTCTTCATCAAATCAATTCCACTTTGTACAAATCAACTAAGAATCATCTGTGAGCACCAATGTTAATCGTTGGGTTCTGTGCTCGGACCCATTTTATTTACCTTACCCTTAGGGAACATTATCATGAAACACTGTAAATGTTCATTGTTATTCAGATGATACTTTTATATAAAAGCTGAAGAAACCCATCAGTTAACTAAACTCTGTTTTAAGGACGTAAAATCTTGAATAACGGATATTTCACTGTGATACTTTTTCAAATGAGTTTCCAGAAAAGAAAGAATGCTTCATGAAATCCTCGACAGGTCGGAGCTGGAGTTATCAACAAGATATCATTTACCTGTAATCTGAAACAAAACTAAACTTAAAAATGCAAGCAGACTTTTCTTGGACCCACTGTTTTAATCACATTGTGTTTATGAGTTTATTAAATGAACAGATGGATAAACCTGCTGCTCTGGGTTCAAACCCGTGTTCCTCTCTTCTCTCTGCAGAGAGTCCTCTGACCTTCGCCGCTCACCTGGACGGAGTCGTGGAGCTCATCAAGGTTCTGAAGAACGGAGGAGCTCACCTGGACTTCAGGGCCAAAGACGGGATGACCTCGGTCCACAAGGCCGCTCGCTCCAAGAACCAGGTCACGCTCACGGTAACAGAAGCAGCTTCTCTCAGCTCCGCCCTGCTGCAGGAGGCGGATCCTTCACGTCACAGGGAACTGACGCTTTCCACATCATGTCCGAGGCTGTTTGTGCAAAAATAAGCAGCGTTAGGTTTTTCCTGAAGTTTGCAGACGTGACATTAAACAGCGAAATGATAAATAGACGACTGCTATCGTTTGATCTATTCAATCGATTAAATCAATTTCAATAACACAAATGTAACATTCCGGTTTTGCCCTGTTTGTGTTTTTAACTTTCTCTAATTGTGAAATTTGAATCACTCATTTGTGTTTTGTGACAGAATAAAGCTTTTTTTATTATTTCTGTAAAATGATGATTTTTAATTCACATCCACCCCCCCTCAGACGCTGCTGGAGCTCGGGGCGTCTCCGGACTACAAGGACAGCCGGGGTCTGACTCCTCTGTACCACAGCGTGGTGGTGGGGGGGGACCCGGGCTGCTGCGAGCTCCTGCTGAGCCACCAGGCGGCCGTCTGCTGCCAGGACGAGAACGGCTGGCACGAGGTTCACCAGGTACACCCCCCCGCCCCCCCCCCCCCGCCTGTTCTGCAGCTGTTACCTGCTGAGGGAGGATGGAGTCGTTTAAAGAGAGTCGCCCTGCAGCAGAGTGTGTGTGTGTGTGTGTGTGTGTGTGTATCTCGTTTCAGACGTGATAACAATCATCAGTCTCAGGTCAATGAGGACAATGCTTCTCAGTCATTTAAACAACATGTTATTAAAATCCTCAGCTGTTAATTACCTATAGAAATATTAAATCCATGTCTATGATAATAATTATCTGTTCTCTATATAGAATCTCTATTGTTATATTGTTGTTGGTTCTGTCAGATTCCACTTCTGGATAAAAATGTTCAGATCGTTAAACTCATCTTTACGATTTTTGCATCAGAAGATGGATCAGGTTTGAAATGAGTATTTTAAATCTTTAACTATGAAAACATGTGAATTGGATAATTAATGGCATTTGAAGCTTGTGAGACACAAACAGTTTGCAAGTGATTAAAGAAACAAGTTCACTTTAAAACCTTCTACCTTCGGTTGATGGTAAAATTCGATTGGATTATAACTGATGACGTCAGCAAATCGTGTTGCTTTAATCTCAAAGACTTTCCGAGTTGTTCTTCCGACTTTAGTCGTTGTTCACGTGAATTTTACCGATGAAGAAGTAATTTT
>NC_083638.1:1265000-1312418 GCF_963576545.1 Limanda limanda | reverse complement strand
TCATAAAACCACAGAAAATACAGATTACAGTAGAAAATAAAACCAGTTATAAACTATGAGAAGCTTGTGACACTAATAACATGAAGTTTCATTTAGTTACTTAAATATAATTATGTATAGTTTTATATGTAGCTTTATTGACTGTATGATTATTCAAACTAACTCAACATGATAGATTTAATGTGACATTTTACATTGAACATATGTGATGAAGTTAAATTAAAATTTTCTATAAACTTAAAAACACAAAGAGTCTGTGTTTAAGGCATAATTCTTTTGAGTGTAAATAATTTGCGGATTATTGTTAATTTTACTGAATTCCAACATTAACAAAATCACTTCTTCTTCAGCAAGTTTTCTTCAAAGTAAAAGCACAGTTGCTCGTTTTGTTGCTGCAAGGCTTTGTAGCTATCTGAAGTACAGAGCTTTTATTTTGAAAAGTTGTGTCAGTCAACATGTGAGGTATGAAAAAAAAACAACTCAGTTCAGTGAATCATTCAAACTTATTTATAAACCAGACACGTGAACAGTGATGATGTCAGTTTGTGAGAAGCTTGTGACACTAACAAGATGAAGTTTAATTTAGTTATATATAGCTTTATAGATTATTTGATTATTCAAACTTACACACATAGAGTCAGTGTTTAAGGCATAATTCTTTTTAGTGTAAACAATTTGCGGATTATTGTTAATTTTACTTAATTTCCGTCATGATAACAACATTAACAAAATAACTTCTTCTTCAGCAAGTTTTCTTCAAAGTAAAAGCACAATGCTCGTTTTGTTGCTGCAAGGCTTTGTAGCTATCTGAAGTACAGAGCTTTTATTTTGAAAAGTTGTGTCAGTCGACATGTGATTTATGAAAAAAAAAACTCAGTTCAGTGAATCATTCAAACTTATTTATAAACCAGACACGTGAACAGTGATGATGTCGGTTTCATATTAGATCTTCCAGCAGATGAACCAGGTAGGATGAACACAACCTTTTGGACTATTTATAAAAAAACACAAACTATAAAAGAGTTTGAAGACGACTCACTTCTGACGATAATGAATAATCCTGAAGTGTCGACACAGGACGAGAACACAACATAACAAACACAAGGTCACAACTGGGCCTGATGTGAATGAGCTGATGAACCCATGACGACACTTTTACAAAGTTAAAAACTCGGTTCTCCACAGTCTTTGTGACTCGAGACGTCAAAGTGGACGAGTCACCGGACGCTGGTTCAGATGTGGTGAAGCCGTGTGTAGTTTGTGTAGTTCGTGGACGGACCCCCCCAGAGCAAACTCGGGGGGGGGGGGGTCTGTCCTCTGGAAGCCAGCAGCCTCACTCCCTCTCTGAATGGGGTTAGATCTCCAAAGGCCCGTGAAGGTTCTGGAAGGAGCACAGTCTACAGGACAAGGTGACCCACTTCCTGGAAAAACCCATTTCCTTCCCCTCTCTCTCTCTCTCTTTCTCTCTCGATCCCTCGCTCCTGCTCTCTCCGTTCTCTTTGTTCTCCTCTAATCTCCTCATTTTTCCTACGCCGCGGTTTAATCATAGAGAATAAAAAAGGTTCCAGCTGAAGACTCGATCCTTTCAGTTCATTGAAAGCTTTATATTAAACTCTGTGTTTCTGTGGCCTGACCTCCGGTGCAGCTCGGCCACGTTCTCTCATTTCACCCGATGAGGAAATCAAACGTCTCCCATGTGCATCGGTTAAACTTCATCTGAGTCATTTAAGTGAAACACTTATTTATTTACGATACAAATTCAACAGCTTTTTATTGAAGTCAAATAAAATCCTTATTATTCTGGAGGATAAAAGCTGCTTCTGCTCTTTGATGCTGTTTATTTGTTTCCCTCCCATCACTCCTTCTGTTGTGGTAAGTGTTGTTTTGGAGGTTGACCACTAAGTGGCGCTGTGTTATCACGTCAGACACAGCTGGCTCGGCTGCTGTCCTCACTGTGGTCACATGGACGAGCTTTTTATAAACACACTTATATATTCACACGTATAAATGCAGCTTCACTTCTCAGGTTTGAGTCAAACTTTCCCCTTCGTCCTCTGCTGGGACGCGGTCATGTGATGTTGTCCTGCTCTGATGTCACAGAGTCTCAGGCGGCGCCCGGCGTGGTCCATGGCGCCTCTTACCCACAATCCTCTGCAGCTCTGTGGGTCAGAGACAGCCCACATTCTGCCCCACTTACTACTGGAGACACGTGTCTGCTGGCCTCCCAGTCTCTGCTCGGCTTAATTGCTTTGTGTGTGTGTGTGTGTGTATGTGTGTGTGCGTGTGTGTGTGTGTGTGTGTGTGTTCATGCTAATTTGAGGCAGCTCATAATGTTCCCGTCTTTCCATTTTCAACTGTCAGAGGTTTTTATTCAGGAAGTTTGAAACGCCATTGACCTTTTGACCTCTGGTGTTTCCCCTTGTTCTCTAACGATAGATGAGATTGTTTTATTTCATGCAAACTGACAATGTCGCACTTATTTTCTCCTCTTACGTTCCACAGATTTAACATTTTTTCTGCAATGCAAAACACATAAGCATCAGATATTTCCATTGCAGCTGCAGCTGTGACACGAAGCTGAAGTCAAGAGTTGTGTTGTTGTGTTGTTGTGTTGTTGTGTTGTTGTTCGTTTCTCTGAAGTCTAGAGTTGTGTTGTTGTGTTGTTGTGTTGTTGTTCGTTTCTCTGAAGTCGTTCTCCCTGACCCGCTCTGTTGTGTTTGTCTCAGTCTCAGCAGTCATGGCGAGGGCGTGGGCACCAGGAGGAAGCTGTACAGCGCCGTGCCCGGGAGACACTTCGTGGTCGTGCGTCCTCACACGGCTCAGGCTGAGGGGGAGATCAACCTGTACAAGAGCGACAGGGTCAAAGGTGAGACAGAGGTCAAAGGTCATATACAGCACTACGTTGTGTTTCAGTTCAGTGGGAGGAGCCAGTCTGAGGTCATTCACAGACTTTTTGTGTTCTCTCTACATGAAAAGCACAGAATGAATCACCACGTGTGACTGCAGGGGGCGCTGTCACTCAGTAGAATTAACATCATGTTTTTAGTTCAGTTAAAAACAAGTTTCCTTAAATCAACACCTCAGTAAAATCACATCCAATGGATTATTATTATAAATACAATCATGTGTTAACAGCTTCAACTTCTCACTCACTTACTTACTACATGATTTGTAATCAGGCCCGAGCACCGACTCTCTGGTAAAGCAAGGAATAATTTCTTTCTTTCCTTTTCTCCCTAATTATTTGAGGTTGAACGTGACTGAAAACTCTTTTGAAACCTCGATGCACAGACATCAGTCGACTCACGTTTAATCTCTAGATGTGAAAACACTGAACCCAAGAGGAACTTTGAGTTTACAGTTATTTCTGATGATTTTCAGGCTTAAACGTGAAAACTGCTTTAAAATCAGTGGGAACAATCCAGAGACCTCAGATGAAACGTGTTAAACCAGGAGGCAGGAAGTTGTTTTATTTTGAAGGTTCATTGAATAATTTAAAGTAAAAATAAAAATGTAAGTTAAAATGAGTAACTAGTATCTTAAGCTGTGAAATAAATGATTAAAATAATAATAAATACACCACTTCAGCAAATGCACTGTTAGATTGGACTCTGGACACCAGAGAGGAAACATGTGATGTCGTCTGTCACAGGAGGAAAAAACTAAATTAACAAGTAAATAAACGGATCTGATTTGTCTCATAATTGCATCTGAAAAGGAGACATTTGAAAATCAAAGAGGACATTTCCATATCTGATGAAAATGACTTTGAACTAACCTGCTGAGAACCAGTCGGGATGTGATGACTTCATCAAACTCACAGTTTGGTTTAATAAACTCTAATTACACTAACCCACTAATTCACCTGTCAACTCTGAGAAAAATTACATCACAACATTAATATCGATATAATATTAAATCGACTCAGCAGCCAAACTGAACAGAATCAACTGAACTTCATCCAAGGAAACAAAATGAAAACCAGCCGTGACTGTTCTTTAATTATTTCATCTCAGGCATAAAACCAGCTGCTGCTGATTGTCAGGTTTCATTATTCTGATATTTCCTCTTTCATGTTCTTTCAGTGTAAATAGAAAACAACCAGCTGCTCGTTAACAAACACATGAATTCAATCAGATGTCCAGTTGAGAATCAGCAGCTCAGCCTGATCCAGAGCAGTGGAGACCCCCTGCTGTTCCAGACCCACACACCATGAGACCTCAGACCTGCAGCTCAGGGTGGAGCTCCTCACGGTCCAGATGAAGTGATGCTCTGTTCTTCTTCTCTCACTTCTCTCTCCTCCAGTCCTGAGCATCGGAGAGGGGGGGTTCTGGGAGGGCAGCGCCCGCGGCCAGGTGGGCTGGTTTCCAGCCGACTGCGTGGAGGAGATCCCGGCCAAGGCCACGGAGGAGCGGAGCTGTAAGTGACCCGGGGCGTCGGGGGGGTGGGACGGTGGCTTATGTAGGACGCGCTCTGTTTGTCCTCACGGGTTCTGAGGAGACGCACAAAGAGGCGGGCGGGGGGGGCACGTGGCCTCTTTCTCTCCCGTGCGTGAGCTGCATGTGTCCCGCCCCTTCCTGTCTCCTCGGGCCGTGGCGCACAGAGCTGAGCGCTGCGTCGCCCTGCTCACTCAGCCGAGCTCTGATGTCCCCCGGGCGCCGGCTAATGAACACATCACGCCATGCCCCGCCCCCCGTGACCACGCCTCCCTGCTCCCTGCGTCTCTGAGCCCAACTCGTAGTGAGAGGAGTTTAAAAGACACCTGCGTTCCCTCCGTCCGTCTTTGTCCTTTGATCCTTTTCATCCTCACTGCTCCGACAGTCTTTAATTATTGACATTATCATAAGTACAGTGTTGCAGGAGTCAACCCCCCCCCTTCCACCCCCCCACCCCTCTGAGTCTTCCCTGCTCTTTACGAGTGTGTCAGGGACGAGGGAGGCAGATGGGGATCGACTCCTTCTCTCTCTCTCTCCCTCTCTCTCTCTCTCTCTCTCTCTCTCTCTCTCTCTCCCTCTCTCTCTCCCTCTCTCTCTCTCTCCTCTCTCTCTCTCTCTCTCTCTCTCTCTCTCTCTCTCTCTCTGGCTGTTTGCCTTCTCCTGGTTGGATTCTGATCTGGAAGTCGACTCGGGGCCGTTGGCACACGAAGCTTCTCTCACACTGAGCCACATTTAAGTTGCCCCGAGGTTTGCCTGAGTAGAAAGCCTGTCAGGAAACGGGAGCACAGTCTGGCGGCTCGCAGCCCCCCCGCTTGGAGGCGGCCGCGGCCTCGGGATCGACCTGCAGGACGCCAAGTGGCTGATGGAGGAAGTTACAGGCAACAGACCACAACCCAGATTTCTTTTATTTCTGCCTAGATGGTTACGATTTAACAGACTTTTGTCGGAGAGACAGTTTGGAGACCATTCACCTTCCCGTCCTTTGATCTGTTCATTCATCTTCAAAGGAATAGTGTAGAAACACACGTCTCAGCGGGAGGGAGATGAAAGGTTAGGAGTCACGAGCAGGTCCCCGGCTCGTCCTGCCCTCAATGCTGTCGCCTAGCAACAGAGCTGAAGGTGGACATTACGAGAAAGTTTACTGTTCAGTTGAGTTAAAGTCGGACACTCACATGTTGGACGTCTTGTCACCAAAACACAATGCATCATGGGATATGTTCGGCCGGGAAGGATCCATAAAACAACACATTTGCAGGAACCTTAGAAGTGGGACACGTTGCTTTGATTAAATCCGTCTTAAAATGTCTCCAAAGGAATTTACACCCTGTCGTGTTTTATTAGCAGCTTTTATCTGCTCGTAACATTTTAAACAGAAACACAATGAAGAGATGCGTGAGGTTTATTTGCCGTGTTCAGATCGTGTGTGTCTCTCGTACCAACGTGTGTAACTCTTCAGGGTTTTTACCTTTTCATCCCGACGCTGATTCAACTTCAACACCTTTAGCTTCTAATCCTCCAGCTCAATAGATGTGATGCAGGAGGATTAAACTGTGCTTAGACACGCTTTGTTAGGGTTCAGGTTCGAACCTGTGAGAGCACTGGAGGAGCTGTGAGGGAAACACACACACACACACACACACACACACACACACACACACACACACACACACACAGTGTCAGTCAGCAGCGCTCTCTGCCGATGCTGCAGATTCCTCTCAATGCTTCTCTCTGCTGATCGTGAACCTTCAGCTGCACCGAGCTCATAGAAAAACCTTTGTTATGAATTTGAAGCTGGAATGAAACGAGATTTATCATATTTCCTGCTGCAGAACGTTAAAGGGACTGAAATTAATAAGACTCGTGAATATTTGTTCACTAGAAGACTGAAATCAAATGGGTCAGTGGCAGATTAAGGATTTCTGAAACCACTCTTCTCTTCCAGGTCCAGATTCTCACATCTGGACTCAAAGCCTATTTGAACAGCTGTATTTCACTAACCTGTAGGAAGTGATGATTTCTATATCGCTCAGGTTCAACCCTTTGAAAAACAGTCACAGACAGAGAATCATAAACAGAACAACTTATGTTATTATCTAGTTCGACAGATTCAATTGAAAAAGAACAGAAATAAATAAAAAGCAGGAAAACGCTTCAGTGACTTCAGCTGTTAAAGTGCAGCTGGTTTCTACGAGAGATTTTTAAGAAGAGACTTCAGAACTATTACGACTTGGTATCAGATCAGAACATAGATTTGTGAACTTGCCAATAGACTCAATATTTTCACACACATGCACACACATGCTATATATACACACACCATCTGTATTGATCTGTGACCATAGAAA
This sequence comes from Limanda limanda, assembly GCF_963576545.1. Taxonomy (NCBI): domain Eukaryota; kingdom Metazoa; phylum Chordata; class Actinopteri; order Pleuronectiformes; family Pleuronectidae; genus Limanda; species Limanda limanda. The sequence goes on along the minus strand of NC_083638.1, from coordinate 1,305,637 downwards.
CCAGCAGGCTGCAGTCACACAGCAGTTGCTATGGAGCGTGATCATGTTGTGTGTGTGCAGCTCTCTCTCTCTCTCTCTCTCTCTCTCTCATCCCTCTTTTCTTTATCCTACACGTTTTCTCTGTCTTCTCCACCCTCCCCCTTTCTTTTCTGAGAAAAAAAAAAAAACACAATTTATTTTTCTCTCCTCCGATCTGACGGCGAGCACGTTGAATCAGGAGAGACGAGAAAATAACGTTCCTGCAAAGATGACGAGATGTAAGCCGGATCAGAGGAGATGGAGTTTCTGTGAAAGTGTGACAGCTGGCGTGAGAGAGAGAGAGAGGGGGGGGGGGTGAAGGAAGGAGAGAGAGAGAGAGAGAGAGAGAGAGAGAGACTATAAATTCAAGTTTTTCATGTTGTACGACATGTTTCATCTAAACGGTGTCAAAATGTCGAAACTCGACCATGTCATTGATTATCAGCCGTAATGTTTTAACTGTCCGAGGTAGATTTTGCTCTGAATCGGATGATTTATGATCACGATTCATCTCGGGGTCGAAACTCTTTTCAGGAGGATATTCAGAATCGCTAGTTGAGGAGATAGAGAGAGTATGTGAAGGAAGGAGAGAGTGAGGGAGGAGGAATCTTCACTGTGGAGAATGTGTGTGAGTGTGTGTGTGTGTGTACAATATGCTTTTTTATATTCTAAGAAAAAAATCAAACCTATTTTCGAAAATATTGTTTCCAGTTTCCTGTTTGCAGCAAACGTCTTTAAGTCCAAACTGCAGATGAAGGAGAAACGGATTAAAAACCTCCATCATGTGACGTAGCTCAGATCCTTCTCCTTCATTCTGAATCGTATCATCACGTCTTGGAGAAGAAGTTAAATGGTTGAATCTTTCACTTCATTTATTATCCTGCCTCTGGGTCTCTGGTTGAATTCCCGGTGGGGTCACATGGAGACGGTGAGAACTTAAACACACGTCTGGTCCATGGATCTTAAATCACAGAAACCACTAAACCCATTGAGGTGACGCTTGTGGGAGGAGCCAGGAGCTGGTTTCCTGAAGGAGGCGGATCCAGGATTCCAAAGGTTTCTCAGCGTTTCGGTGAATTTCTCAAAAACAGAAATCTCAGAATCTCAATGAGCAGGTTACAATGAACTGTTTGGTAGAATGGTATTGAACCTGTGGTTGGTGCCGTGATGTTTAGGTTGTGACCGTTTTACCATCTGTCACGTGTCCACAGAGCTCGTCTCTGATTGGTCAGAACCGGGACGTGAACGTTGATCTTGCTCTGCTGTGATTTGTCAGATTCCCGAGCGGATCGAGCCGACAGACGGAAGCTGTTCAGACACTACACTGTGGGGTCCTACGACAGCTTCGACGCCTCCAGGTGAGACACACACAGAGACACACACACAGACACACACACACACACACACACACAGACACACACACACACACACACACAGAGAGACACACACACACACCAGACACACACACAGTACACTGAGGGGTCCTACGACAGCTTCGACGCCTCCAGGTGAGACACACACAGAGACACACACACACAGACACACACACACACACACACACACACACACACACACACACACACACACACACACAGATACACACACACACACACATACACACACACACACAGAGAGACACACTCACTCACACAAAAACATGGACACACATACACATATAAACAGACACAGATACACATACAAACACGCACAAACACACACACACACATACACACACATATACACAAACACACAGTGATTGGATGTAACACAGTACATTTACTTAGTTACTGTAGTTTTTTCATGTATCTGTACTTAAGTATTTTTAGTTTCAGATACTTTTCACTTAATATATAACGATCAATAATCAATATAATATATAAATCAATCAATCAATAATAACAATCAGGTAATGTTAGACCTCACCAGACAACCACTGCTTTAGAGAGTAAGATACAATCTGCAAGTAATTTTACTTTTAATATGTACTTTTAAAAGCCAGTAGTCTACGTATCTTTACCCAGTGGAGAAGTTAACATGGTACTTCTACTCGAGTACATTTCTGTCTATTTAGAAACTCTCAAACTAAACCTTACTAATGTGTCTCGGAGCTGTGACCTCACTTTGAGAAGGTTACAGTCGTGTTCTCATCATTTAAGAAACATGTTGAAGGTGAAATCTTTCATCTCACACACAGAAGTGGAATCATAACTCAGCTCCACGACTGTAACTTCATTCAGAGTCTAACTCAGAAATCAATCCACAGTTCATCCAGAATGCTGCAGCTCGGCTTCTAACACAATCCAGTGTGTAACCATATCCCTCCTGATTGTTCCAGGATTAATACTTTAATGCTTTAATGACTTTAAAAGCCAGTCATGCGCTCTCTATTATCATTATTCTTTTACGTTATGAATCTCATATTGCTTGTTCCTGTCAGTTCATCGTCGTCAGTCAGTGTTTGATCTGAACTTTCCTGGTTCTCCAGAGAGAAATCAGGATTTATCTTATATTATTTAAGATTCAGCTCCGGCCTCTGAGCTCAGAGGAAACTTCTGATTCCTCCTGACGCTGAATCTCAGGGTTTCCTCCATCATGAGCTGCAGAGTTCTCCTGCTCCACTCGTCCATCCTGTCCTCAGGGAGGAGAGAGGAGGGAGGAGAGAGGAGAGAGGAGGGAGGAGAGAGGAGAGAGGAGAGAGGAGAGAGGAGAGAGGAGAGAGGAGAGAGGAGAGAGGAGAGAGGAGAGAGGAGGAGGGTTTCCTCCATCATGAGCTGCAGAGTTCTCCTGCTCCACTCGTCCATCCTGTCCTCAGGGAGGAGAGAGGAGGGAGGAGAGAGGAGAGAGGAGAGAGAAGGGAGGAGAGAGGAGAGAGGAGGGAGGAGGGAGGAGGGAGGAGAGAGGAGAGAGGAGAGAGGAGAAAGGAGGAGGGTTTCCTCCATCATGAGCTCCAGAGTTCTCCTGCTCCACTCGTCCATCCTGTCCTCTGCTGTCACTGATCCACTGCAACGCCAGCTGCATTAGAAACCAAGATAGACGTTTGCTCCTCTGTGTGTGAGCGTGAGTGTGAGTGTGTGTGTCTGTGTGATGTGTGTGTGTTGCAGTGTGTTCTCCGGTCCTACAGATTGAATTACTCAGGTGAGCTGGACGTCCTCTGCAGGAACATGAAGATAATTGAGATGTGGGTCGTGTTTGATCAGCAGCATCAGAGGAGAGAGAAAGGAGGGAGGAGGGAAGAGGGAGGAGGGAGGAGAGAGGAGAGAGGAGAGAGAGAGAGAGAGGAGAGAGGAGGGAGGAGAGAGGAGAGAGAGAGAGGAGGGAGGAGGGAGGAGAGAGGAGAGAGAGAATCAAATGTCTGCAGAGTCGTAGAATGTGAAGAGAAGAAGAGTCACTTTAATTATCGTCCACTGATGAAACTTAAAAATACATTTAAAACAGTCAATAACAATAACAGACTAAATTAACTGTCTCATCAGTATTTTTTAATCTGCCTCAGAGAATAAAGTACATAGAAAAGATGTATCCAAATTCATTTTTTGGTTTACATTTTCCATATTAGTTTTTATTTTGTTTTTAATGATAGTTATTTTAAATATGTTTTGTGTTAAATGTAAAATCTCAAACCTCCATTACATTTCTTTATCAGGAAGGTTTGATAACGACATCTTAGGAATCATTTGATTTTTAAAATACAAATATATATTGACTAATATCATTATGTTTAGTCCTTAAAGTCTAGTAATATGTAGTAATACTGGCTGAGTGCAATATACTTGTACTACAATGGAGTATTTATGTTTAGATATTTTTGCTACTCAGACATTAATATTGATAATCTTGTAGAATATATACCATTATTCATAATTATGATTTATCAACCTCATCGTTTATAAATCAGTTACAATTATTTTCACTTCAACCAGCTGCAACTTTAAAATCTTATTATGTTTAATGCATCAATACAATTATTGTTATTATTTTAATATAATATGATATAATGAAATAAAAGATAATAAAATATAATAAAATATAATATAATATAATATAATATAATATAATATAATATAATATAATATAATACAATATAATATTATATTATATATTATATAAGATAATATATACTTTTAGTTTAGATCAATGAATAATTCAACTTTGATCTGTGGATGTTTCACTTCTTCTCCTTAATGGAAGAAATTTTGTCATTACTGAAACTTGAAATATGTTTTTCCCCGGCGCTCACATCTCCTCCGTCCTTCGCTCGTTAAAGATTCATAATTGTTTTTCATCTAGCAGCGTGTGTCGTTAAATCTTTCACGAGCAGGAACCTTCCTGGTCCGAGTGTTTACAGCTGGATCTGCTCCAGTGGTGGAAGGATCCTAATATATTCACATCTGGAAAACAGAGTCCTGCACAGATCCAGATGTTCACTGGAGTAAACATCTGTGTGACGGAGCAGATTCTGTGAGTTTCAGGTTCTCTCAGGATGTTCAGGTGTCAGCTTCCTGTTGGTTCGACCTCATGAGGAACTGTTCACTTCAAATCCTTCATGAGGTTAAAGGTTGTAATTGCTCTTCATTCCTATTGAAGCTTGTATTGATATAAGTGCTGTCAAACGATTAAAATATTTAATCGCGATTAATCGCATTTATGTCATAGTTAACTCGCGATTAATCGCAATTAATCGCAAATTTGTATCTATTCTAAATGTCCCTTCATTTATTTTTTTTCCATAATTTTACTTTCCTTTTAATGCTCTTATCAACATGGAAAAGTGGATTGGCTTGCTTTATGCAAATGTTTTATTTTATTGAAAAACAACTTTGCCAAACAGGGCGGTACAAAGTAAAATAATAAAGTGCACATTTCAGGTAAACAAGGACTCAGCCTATAGTGCAGTTAAACCATGGCTTAATATTTAATTTTTTTCAAGTTTGCTGTGAACATAGCAGTCAGGCCTCTTATTTCAGAAACAGTGAACCATAACAGTTTGGTTACCAATAAAAGGTAAGCCTACTACTTCTTTGCTTTCAGCTAGCTACTCAAACAGACAAGCAACAAATAACAAAAAAACAAAATACACAGGCCTTCTTTGAAATAAATTAAACACAGAACTTTGTAGGGCTATTTGAGTCCTCCCCTTATTTGTGGAAAATGTATGAAATAAGAAGTACCCTATTTTGAAATAAATAAAACCATATAGCTGCAGCCTAATAGTGTAACGGACTGGGTTTATGTTTATGTTTGGTTTTGACGTATGTTCAGTAAAACACTGTGTTGAAGGAGCGTTCTGATGTCTGAGGGTCAGTGAAGGGGTCGGGGTGGGACATGTGACTGTTTGGACCAATAGGATGGGGTTGTTTGGGGATCCGGGGTCAATGAGGAAGTGAAGTGTTGCTGATGTGTGCGAGTGACGGAGTAAGAGAGAGAGGTGCAGATGTTTGTGTAGAGGAAAATACAAGTTACTAAACCACGAGGAAGTTCCGTGTCCTGTGGGACGATACAACAGCTTAAAATATATAATTTAGTTGGCGAAATATTAAAACAAAATGGACTCAGATACTGAAGCTGCAGCTCTGCGTTAATCTCGCGTTAAAAAAATTGACGGCGTTAAAATGGGTTTGCGTTAACGCAGCGTCCTGAGCAGAGGTCACATCACGAGGGTCATCAGAGGAACCGGAGGTCGTTCAGAGACGATCATATGGAAACGTTGAGTTAACGTGACGCTGATCGTCCTGATGGAATCTGACGAGATCCTGATTCGATAGTTAAAGGTTTTACACAGAGACGGTTTTTATTACGCTTCAAATCTGAGAATATTTGTCATCGCTGACTGAGAGAGAGAGAGGGCGAGGGAGGAGAGAGAGAGGGCGAGAGAGAGAGAGAGGGCGAGAGTGAGATGGCAAGGGAGAGGGAGAGGGAGAGAGAGAGGGCAAGGGAGAGAGAGAGAGGGCGAGAGAGAGGGAGGGAGAGAGAGAGGGCGAGAGAGAGAGAGGGAGAGAGGGAGAGAGAGAGAGAGAGAGGGAGAGAGAGAGCGAGAGTGAGATGGCAAGGGAGAGGGAGAGGGAGAGAGAGAGAGAGAGAGAGAGAGAGAGAGAGAGAGAGAGGGCGAGAGAGAGATGGCAAGGGAGAGGGAGAGAGAGAGGGCAAGGGAGAGAGAGAGGGCGAGAGAGAGAGGGAGGGAGGGAGAGAGAGAGAGAGAGAGCGAGAGAGAGAGAGAGAGAGAGAGAGAGAGAGAGAGAGAGAGGGAGAGAGGGGGAGAGAGGGGGAGAGAGAGAGAGAGGGAGAGAGAGAGGAAGGGAGAGGGCGAGAGAGAGAGAGGGCGAGAGTGAGATGGCAAGGGAGAGGGAGAGGGAGAGAGAGAGAGAGAGAGAGAGAGAGAGAGAGAGAGAGAGAGAGAGAGAGAGAGAGAGAGAGAGAGAGAGAGAGAGAGATGGCAAGGGAGAGGGAGAGAGACAGAGAGAGAGAGAGAGGGAGAGGGCGAGGGCGAGGGCGAGGGAGCGATAGAGAGGGAGGGAAGAGAGAGGGAGAGAGAGAGGGAGAGAGGGCGAGAGAGAGAGATAGAGAGAGAGAGAGGGCGAGAGAGAGAGAGAGAGAGAGAGAGTTGTGGATTCCTGCCCATGATGCATCAGCTCTCTCGTGTCTCAGATGAAACGCTGATGCTGCTGCTGCCCCAGGGGGCGCTGTGGGGTCAAGTGGCCGTAACGAGCACGTGCACAGGAACGAGCTGGTGACGACGAGCGCTCGGCCACGTTCAGGGCCCGGCGCTGGAAGGTCAGAAAGGTCAGAAAGGTCAGAGAGGTCACACGTCCTGAGCGATGCCTCAGTCTCCACCTGCCAACGCTCACGCTGCGTCACGGCTTAATGAGCGTCTCTAACGACTCCGCCCTCAAGCCAGGCGCTAAATTAAAAGTCACACATGGTCAGTGAGTGAACCCATCGTGTTCTCAGTCTGTTGACCCCCCCCCCTCATCACTTGTTCAGCAGGGTCACACCTCAGATAAACTGTCAGGTTCTTGGTTTCCTGCTCTGACCCAGTGACATGTGGGTGATCGAGGTGTGATTACCAGTAACCGCCCACTGTGTGTGTGTGTGTGTGTGTGTGTGTGTGTGTGTGTGTGTGTGTGTGTGTGTGTGTGTGTGTGTGTGTGTGTGCGTGTGTGTATGTGTGTGTGTGTGTGATAATCTTCAGTGTGTCAGCAGTGCGGGCCTCCTTCGTCTCTAGACAGATTGCGTTGCTAAGGGAACTGTTGCTAGGATGGCAGTTGCCTTTCTCTCTCTCTCTCTCCCTCTCTCTCTCTCTCTCTCTCCCTCTCTCTTCCCACGTGTCTATTCAGCGTAATCCCTGCACCTAATATAAACTGGCTCATGGTGCTGCAGCCTCCTCCGGCTCCAGGAGCGATCGTGGCCTCTGAGCTGCAGCTGGTTCCTGCTCCAGCGCCGCGGTGACGCCACGCTGACCACGGTCACTGCAGGGGGTCCGAGGTGGGTCGTACCATCCGAGGTGGGTCGTACCATCTCCTGTTCCAGCAGATGAGACTGAACCAAACTGGGAGTGTTGTTCACGTTGGAGACACAATAAAACCACCGATTAGACTCTTTCCTGCTCAGTTTGGATTCATCCTGTTTGAGCAGACGGGAGTTTCACTCGACTGCAGCTGATGAAGAGGAGGAGATGTTCCTGCTGCTGAGGAAGAGGAGAGTGAACTTCATCACGGCTTCTTGAATGTTTATAGTTGCAGACATTCTGTAGAGTTGCTTCTGACCAGAAGGACAAAGAGAGAAACTGGATTTCAACCAGTTTCATGTTTCTGAATCAAACAATGAAACACACGATGACCTCAGAGGACTTCACCTGGATTTCCTGGAAACTCAAATCTTTACCGTTCTCACCGATTCTTTACCAAACCTAAACCAACACAAACCTTAACTTAACCTTAACTTAACCTAAAGTATTAACTTGACTTAACATAAACATTAAAACATGTCTGCAACTTAACAGTGATTAACATTTTAATGTAAAATGTTACTGAGTAAATAGTTAGGTCCCGACAACACGAGAAATACATGGACTACACACATACACACACACACACACACACACACACACACACACACACACACACACACACACACGCACAAACACACACACACACAGACAAACACACACACACACAAACAAACAAACACACACACAAACAAACACACACACACACACACACACACACACACACACACACACACACACACATAGACACACACACACACACACACACACACACACACACACACACACACACACACACACACACACACACACACACACACACACACACACACACACACACACACACACACACACACTGCAGAGCATCATCCTCACCGACACTCGGCTGCTCCCTCCCTCCCTCCCTCCCTCCCTCCCTCCCTCCCTCCCTGGACACGCCCCCTGCCCGGTGAGCCTCAGCCTCATCAGGATCCATTAGCCGCTGACGGAACCCGGCTCAGCCCGATGTCGCTTCTCCTCCACGCCGCCGCCGCTCGCTCACCCCGGAGCGGACGGAGGACCCGCCGCGCGGCAGAGGAGTAGCAGGGAGGGGGGGGGGGGGGGAGGGGGACATCTCTTCCTCCGTCGTCTCCCTTCTTTTTTACCATCTCTCTCTCTCTCTCTCTAGCTGTCTTTCTCTCTCCCCCCCTCTCTTGCTCTCCATCTCTCTCCATCTCCATCTCTCTCTCCTCTCCTCTCTCTCTTGCTCTCTCTGTCTCGCCCTCCCTCTCCATCCCTCTCCATCTCTCTCTCGCCCTCTCTCCCTCTCTCTCTCTCTCTCTCTCTGTGTGTCTGGTGGAGATGCGGTGGTCGGGCTGCCGGCGCCGCTGTCTCCTCGTCTGATCGAGACAGAGGTCGGCCTCACTCACTGAGGGGGGGGTGGGGGTGGTGGTGGTGTTGGGGTGGGGTCGGGGTCGGCCCGCCCTGCCCTGGCCGGACTAACTCCTCCCGCCAGCAGCAGCAGCAGCATGAACCTGCACTCGGGCAGGGCGTCCGTGGCCATGCTGCGGATGATGGGCTGTGCTAACGGGCGCTCTGCTCGCCATCTGCTCCACAGCGACTGCGTGGTGGAGGAGAAGAGCGTGGTGCTGCAGAAGAAGGAGAACGAGGGGTTCGGCTTCGTGCTGCGAGGAGCCAAAGGTAAGCTCCGCCTCCTTTACTGAACTGTCATCCATCCATCACAGAGCGATGTTCACTCTACTGTCTGATTCAGGTGCAACATTGTGCGTTGACTCGTGTTTGTCGTCCGTGTGTGACAACGTGTGAAGAGATGCTGCAGCCCCCCCCCCCACCCTCCGTCAAACACTCCACAATAAAGTTCTGCTCCAGAAAATGTAGCTTAACTTTAGTGTGACCTCCCCTGAAGCACACACACACACCGCACACACACACACACCGCACACACACACACACACACACACACACACACACCACCCTTGCCTTACAATGTAATGATTAACATGTGGGGAATTAATATTTGTCCTCGTTACAAACTCAAGTCTCAATAATGTGACAACAGATGTTGGTCCTCACAACATTAGTCGAACCTTAGACACACACATACAGACACACACACACAGACACACACACTCTCACACACACACACACACACACACAAACACACACACACACACACACACAGCTGTGATGGTATGTTTTGTTATTAGGGATGCAGATGATTGCAACCCGCCGTAATCGTGGACACAAACACACACACACACACACACACACACACACACACACACACACACACACACACACACACACACACACACACACACACACACACACACACAGCTGTGATGGTATGTTTTGTTATTAGGGATGCAGATGATTGCAACCCGCCGTAATCGTGGACACACACACACACACACACACTCACACACACACACACACACACACACACACACACACACACACACACACACACACACACACACACACACACACACACTAACCTCTAACCCTCAGGCTGTAACCATCTGTGTTGTGACATCACTGTGTGTTTGTGTGAACGCGTGTCGAGCCTTTAATCTCCGTCCACTTGTGTGTTTGACGTGAACCTTCCTCGTGGCGCCCGGCGTCCCCCCCCTCGGCCGCCGCATCACGACCGGCTGTGATACGAGAGGCTCGTCCCGGTGGTTCGATATCTCAGCGGCCACGAGACCCGCTCTATAAATAGCCAGTTTGAGCGGCTGCGTCGGTTTCTATGACGATGCTTCAACATGTCGTAATCCACGTTGCATTCCACAACTGGGTTGGATTGGCTCTACACAGGGGTGAGGGGGGGAGAGAGGAAGAGGGGGAGGAGAGAGATGGAGGGAGACGAGAGAGGAGAGAGGAGAGAGGAGAGAGGAAGAGGAGAAAGGAGAAAGGAGAAAGGAGAGAGGAGAGAGGAGAGAGGAGAGAGGAGAGAGGAGAGAGGAGAGGGGGAGGCAGAAAGATGGAGGAGAGAGGCAGAAAGATGGAGAAGAGAGGAGAGAGGAGAGAGGAGAAAGGAGAGAGGAGAGAGGAGAGAGGAGAGAGGAGAGAGGAGAGAGGAGGGAGGAGAGAGGAGATAGGAGATAGGAGATAGGAGGGAGGAGAGAGGAGAGAGGAGGGAGGAGAGAGGAGAGAGGAGAGAGATATGGAGTGAGAGGAGAGATATGGAGGGAGAGGAGTGAGGAAGAGGGGGAGGCAGGGAGGAGAGAGGAGAGAGATGGAGGGAGAGGAGACAGGAGAGAGGAAGAGGGGGAGGCAGAAAGATGGAGGAGAGAGGAGAGAGGAGAGAGGAGGGAGGAGAGAGAGAGAGAGAGAGATTTCTCTTGAAAAACAAGAGGAATGTTCTAGTCATTCTGACACTCTCTCTCTCTCTCTCTCTCTCTCTGCTATCACCCCGGGGGAACTGACCCAGCGAGCTTATCCAGCACGGGGGTGAACACACACACACACACACACACACACACACACACACACACACACACACACACACACAAACACACACTGATGCTCGAGCTGTCACATAAGCTCACATCCTCTTTTGCTCTCTGTGTTTCTGCCTGTTTTCTACTTTCTCTCTCTCTCTCTCTCTCTCTCTCTCTCTCCCTCTCTCTCTCTCTCTCTCTCTCTGTGGGTTTTACACACACACACACACACGCACACACACACACACACACACACACACACACACACACACACACACACCTAAAGAAACACACTCATCATGGAACCAGGCTGCTGCTGCAGGACTCTGTCTCCAGCAGAAAGATGAGTTATAGGAAGTGTCACTTGTCACCACTGGTTTCCAGCAGCCTCACCTTCCCGAGAGCGAGAGAGAGAGAGGGAGAGAGAGAGGGAGAGAGGGAGAGAGGGAGGGAGGGAGAGAGAGAGAGAGGGAGGGAGGGAGGGAGAGAGGGAGAGAGGGAGGAGCTGCAGCCATGTGCGTGCAGAGAGCAGTGATAGTACAGTGTGAGCTCGATGGTAAACTGATGTTGAAAAGTTAAAGGATCCAGTGTAATAACAAAGTAATAAATAACAATAACAAATACGTTTTGTTCTTTATGTGCACGCTGCTTACTGGTAGGATTTGTCGTTCTGTGTTCCGATGTGTATCCCATCAAAAATCACCTAGTTCCTTTTGAACAACTTTCTATCATCTCTGAACTGAAATGAAATGTCGTGAACTCCGGGTCAGATTCTTATCGTTGTTTACGTCGTCCATGATCAGATCGTTACTTCCTGTACAGCTGCTTGGTTTTCACTTAATCAAACAAAGCTCGGTTCCCTTTTTCGTCCTGTGATGATTTCACAAAAACATACAAGTATTATTTATTCCAAATCTGTAGAATGGCCTTTCATATCGTCATCAGGAGCCACGTCCGAAGTGATTAGGGTTGCAAAATTCCGGGAATATTCAAACTCGGAAACTTGGGAATTAACGGGAATAAACTGGAAATGTTGTGGGTAATTTATACTAACTGTATTTACCTTTTCATATACAGACATAAATATAAACATTGTGTCATAGGCTGATTTGAGCCCTGAGGAAACTTTGGGCACTTGACTATATGCTTCTGCATCGTTGTGTCATTCTTAACATAGGTCTTTGCACAGTATTTGCAAATGTACACAGCCTTTCCTTCTACATTGGATGAGGTGAAATGTCTCCACACATGAGAGAGTGCACGTGGCATTGTTCTGTAGAATAAGATGAGAAAAAAGTTTGTAAAAAAACACTAATGCAATGCCAGAGATATAAATAGTTAGCCAAACAATTGGAATCGTCTGTAAACATATTTTACAATTGATGGATAAATGAATGGAAATAGTCTAGATGAACAGATGAACAATCCTCAATTTTTTCAAAATTCCCAAAATTCCCGAGCTTAACTTCCCATGGAAAGTTTCCGGAAATTTATCGAAAACTTTCCGCCCCTTTGCAACCCTAGACGTGATTCTACCGAACCCACAAATCAAACCAACCAAAGATGTTGTTTCACGTCACCTGAAGGCCACCGTGGTTATCCAAGCTCAGTTGGTTGCAATCTGCACACTCACCACTAGAGGCCACTAAATCTCACACACCCTTAAAAGGCTTCACAACCATGGATGTAATACGACACATAAGTGGACTCTTGTGTTTCAGGAATGCAGCAGCTGAGATGAAAAGTATATTAAAGACATTTTGATCCAAATGTTTCACAGTTGATTTTATTCAGAATCTGATTGAATATTTATTTAAGCCTCGGAAAACACATTGAGGAATAAGACCTTCATTTACAATGGTGCCGATAAAGAGTTGATACATTGAATGAATAAGAATGAAATAAATATGCATATATATATATATATATACAGTAATACAAGGTATAAACACAATTTGTCAGTATAAAATACTATGGCCAAGTCAACTATCAGTTTCAATCCCTGCAGGAGAAGTGATCACATGAGACCAGACTCCAGAACTCAATGAAACAAATGAGCACAACCTTAAAGGTTTCTGGACCTCATTCCAGATGTAGGGAGCAGAGCTCGAGACATTTTGCCGACAGTATGTCGGCACTTGCGATGGAGTCTGGAGTCCGCACATTATCTATTTCTCTTTGTGTCAAATAAACGATTCATATCTTTGTGTTGCGCTGACGATATCCCGACTCTGACCTTTCAAGTCCTTTGGTCACGTCCAGGTCTGTCCCTGTTGGACGTGTCCTCCTCTGTCCTCTCTGACCGTCCTCTCCTGTCTTTCAGCGGACACGCCCATCGAGGAGTTCACTCCCACCGCCGCCTTCCCCGCGCTGCAGTACCTGGAGTCGGTGGACGAGGGGGGCGTGGCCTGGCAGGCGGGACTCCGAACGGGCGACTTCCTCATCGAGGTAACGGACATCTTCCTTTTCCCTGCGTCAGCGAGTGGGTTCAAGTTCCTGTGTGTAGAATGAAGAGGGCTGGTGATAGATGATGCTGAACTCAATTGTTGTTCCAGTTGTCGTGTTGCCCTGTGTGTGTGTGTGTGTGTGTGTGTGTGTGTGTGTGTGTGTGTGTGTTGTTGAACTCAGGGAATCAACCTGTGTCTCCTGCTCGCCCTCATGTGGTGGACAGAAGAAAAGCTTCCTGTTTGAAACTGTTCCTGCAGCTTCTCTGTGACATCAGCAGCTGACTCCTCCCACTTCTCCTGTGGAGGAGGAGTCTGCACAGTGTCGTTCTAACGGGATGAACACGCTCTGGATTGAGTCTTGATGTCTCTGTATTACATGATGATTTGCTTCACAACACACAAACACACGTCAGCTCTTATCAACACAAACTCTTGGAATCTTCATCTTCTATGTGTGTGTCATCTCTTTTTCTTTTAGTTGTTTGTGATTCTGTCGCGTGTCGGAAGCTTCATCAACGTGTTTGTATTTGAACTGTAGCACCAGAGCTTCTTAGAAATCAGATGTTTAGAGTCAGAGCGATGAAACTTCAATCGTGGCGGCAACAGAGAAACTCTGTGAGACAGAGACCTCTTAATAAATAGTTGATAGAGTTGTTTGATTTTCATTCTCTCTCGTTTATATTTTCTTGTTCGACACGTGAGAGATTTCGCTCAAACAAATCTAATCCCATAAACCCTTGAAGACAGATTAACGTCCTCTCTTCTGTGTGACGCTGTGTTGTTCGGTCTGATCTCTGCTGAGGATTCGTCCTGAAATCATGAGGAGGAAACGTTGCTGATGAACACTCACATATTATAAATCATATCACAGCTGCTGGGAGGAAAAAAACGAGTTGGAGGAGAAGCACATCGTCTATTTTGAGCTCGGACTGTTTTTTTCTGGTCTAATGTGACTCCACAACGCCTGTGTGTGTGTGTGTGTGTGTGTGTGTGTGTGTGTGTGCCTGTGTGTGTGTGTGTGTGTGTGTGTGTGTGTGTGTGTGTGTGTGTGTGTGTGTAAGCAGCGCTGCACTGGGGATTGGTTTATTTTGTGTTTCTGCTAAATGGAGCATCACATGAGCAGAGCAGACTGGATCTGTGTCTGCTGCTCTCTCCTCATCCCTCGTTTGTTTTATCTAAAATTTCTGTTCAACCCTTTTCTACACATTTCTCCAAACCTAGAGGTTTTTCTGTTGGATGGAAGCTGGCGTGTTGTCGTGTGGCGTTGGGTGTAGAAGTGGCGTGTTGTGGGGTCGGAGTCGATCTGGTTCTGTGACGATCTCCTCTTCTCGCTTCACATCTCAGAAACAGCTTCTACCTTGTTCCCTTTCTGCAGAAGGTTGAGGCAGAACGATGGCCGCCCTGAACAGGCTGCGTGAAGGTGCTTCAGTCTGTGGGGGGGGGGGGCTGCAGTAACCTGGTGTTTCCAGAACCACGGGCTGGAGAATGTTTGACACTCCCACAGCTGCACAGCCTGGAGCTGGTTATCCACCCAGAGCTCTGATTCTCTAATGAGCGAGAGCGTCTCTGATTCCAATCACTGCTCTTTTTGTTCTGACCTGATTCGTCTCGTGAACACGTCTCCTGACAGAAGGAGGAGGAGGGGCGCGACCTCGGATGATCGTCGCTGAGCTCGTGATTCTCTGTGTTGATCGTAGAAGTGCAACGCCGGAGAAAATGGCTGCAGCAGTCGTCCTTCCTCCAAAAATACATGGGAGCTCTTTCTTAAGGTCGTGAACATTTGAAACTCAATCCTTCCTCACGTCATCAAGCTCATTCTCCTCAGTCTGTAATATAATGATCTCGACTTTCACCTTTAGATTAACTTCAGTACAAACACGAATCCTTCATGTTTTCGTTCGATGGTTTTCAGTCTACATCCACACTTCTACGTTTTAAAGCCACTAAAACTAAAACGCTGCTGTTTTATATAAACATTTTGATTTGAGTTTTCAGGCGTGTTATAAAAAGAAAGGGTTAGGTTTAGGGTTAGGGTTAGGGTGAGTCAAAGAAACCGAAATGATCATGTGGACAAACTAAACTCTGTCGTAGAGATGAAGCCTCACTACACGTGACTTGTGGCTCAGTAGGAGGAGTCATGGGTTTGATGGACAGCTGGAGACTTTAATAAAGCGAAGTAGCAGGAGGAGGAGGAGGAGACATGTTTCAGACCTTCAGCGTCAGGACACGTTTATCATCCGTTTATCGTTTTTACTCAGATCACGACCTTTTCCTTTCTCCAAAGAAGAGTTTTTGTACCTGAACAGAACCGATTCAACCCAAATAACAAGGGAGGGGCTGACGAGTCCAGTGGAACCACAGCTACGACTCTGGGACCAGTTTGACTAAACCAGTGTGCGAGTGATGTTTGTAGGCAGATCACAAATGGCCGAGGCGTCATGTGAGTTTTCACAGGCCTCAGATGAAGCGTTGAGTCCTGCCGGGTTCTGGCCTCCTGCTGCTGGATCCACTCACGTTGGTTAGGATCAGTGAATCCTGTTAAAGTGAACAAGAGGAAATGATCCCGGTGTACCAGGCCATAGTATACCCCCCTGCCAGACTATACCCGGGGTTAAAGTGGCCTAGGGCTAGATTATACCCCGGGTATATTATGGCCTAGGCCAATTTATACCCCTCAGGCCAGATTATACCCCCATGATATCAGTAGTGTTGAATGATAAACACAAGAATTACTTAATTTTTCAACACTTTATTGGGGGTTCAGCTTTGACAGGTAAATTAAGGGAGAAAGCTAACTAACTTTAATCTTAAAACTCTAAATTTCTTTTTTGCTGTTGTGTCGGTGATCAAAGGCACGCTTCTGGGGTCTCATTTATAAAAGAGTGCGTAGGATTCATAGTAAAAGTGTACGTACGTACAAAAGCCGGAAATGGCGTAGGCAAAAGATAATTCTGATTTATAAAACCGTGCGCACGCTCACCTGAACGCAATGTTCGCTTTAAAAATCACAGTCCACCTGGAAGCGTTCGTACGTGGATCTGCCTCCAAATCCGCCCTCCACACGCCCACTTTCCACCATGAATGGTCAATGCAAAGCACGGCATTAATATTATTTGGTGCTGCTGACCAATGGGTTTCCACCGTGAGTCCTGACGGAGTCACCGCATCAAGCGATGGGTTGTGAAGCGGCTCCAGGACACGGAGACGGATGGACATCACACAGAGAGACAGTCAGGATCTGTTTGTCATCTGTGTATGAAACAGCACAAGACAAATGAAGCTGTGAGTCTGAATGAGGTCAAGATTTGATATCATCAGAATCAGAATCAGAAGGTGTTATTATTCCATCACTGCTTCATTAAGAGAAGAACTCTCTCTCTCTTCACCTCCGTCTCGTTTCCCTGAAAGCTGCTCAGCGGTTTTTGTGTCGTCCTGCAAACAAACACACAAACAAATCAAAGAACAGGGTGAAGGTAACGAACGGGTGAAACAAGGCTGGGGGTGCAGTTGGTTGTAGTCGTTACCCAGTGGTGATGTGGTTACCATGGCAACCGGTCAGCTCCAGTGTGTGATGGTTCACAGAGACACCAGGTGACACGTGAACTCTCCCGTGAGAGGATGACTTCCAAACACACGTGTGCACCTTCTCTCTCTCGTGTGTGTCCTTCAAAACACATCTTCATAATATTCCATCGTTAATATTAATATGCAGCGCGTTGATTGATCATCTGGACGAAGGACGAGAGCAAAGACTCCAGATTCATTCAGAAATGTAAAGAAGCCGTCGACTTGTGTCCTGTTGGAACTTTTGTCCGTTTATCTGCACGCAGCTAAAATTGAAAGTGCTAAGGAAGTGTGTGTTTGTGTGTCTGTGTGCTTGTGTGTGTTCAAACATCTGTTTGTATGTCTGCAGGAGTGAACACACTCCCTGTTTCCCCTCTCATGTACATTAGCTGAACATTTCCATTTGCATGCATGATTCAGGGCTTGGCTGAGCATCAATCTTTCATCGCCTCCTGCAGCTCGGCACGAGGATGCACGCACGCAGCTTACACACTCGCACACAAGCACTCGCATCATTTGCCTAAACGTGTTTGTGGAGTGGGTGCTTGTCGTGGACCCCATCAGGAACCCCCCCCCCCAATCAGGAACCTCCCTGCTCGTTGAGTCTGTGAACGAGTCGAGTCTCCTGCAGCCGGGCGACACAGGAGCTTCCTGTCGATGTCGCGATTTCAAGTGCGCTACACACTTGAAAGGCCAAAGGTCGTGAAGCCGTGAGATCAGAGGGAGGAGGAGCCGAGTGAAGTGTGTGTTCTGCAGCGTCGCACACACACGCAGCTCTGACCTGTGGCTGCAGGAGGTCGATCATCATCATCACCGAGCAGCGTCCTCTGGGTCGTCTCATTAAGGACGAGTTCACCAACCTCCATGTTTGTATCAGTGTTCAGGACGTGACTCCTCCCCCTTTCTGACTCGTCTCGCTGCTCTACCTCCACCGAGCAGATTAGGTTTTATTCCTGTTTGTCTGTCAGCAGGATTACAAGAGAACCAGTGGACCGGTTTCAATTCAAATGCACGACACAAGGAGGAGGATTTATGAGATTGTTATCAGCTGAGGATTACTGAGTGCAAAATGTGTCTTTTATAGTATTTGTGTTATTTAGATTTTATCTCACAAATGGCTCGAACACGTCAATGTGTGTCGTGCTTATAAATAAATGAATGAAATCAATTGAAATTCATGTTTTTTAAAGAAGAAATGGATCGTTTCTTGTATAGGACATGAAAAGTTAACATCCTGTGTGCCTTCTTTGTGTGTCTGTGTGTGTCTGTGTGTGTGTGGGTGTGTGTGTGTGTGCAGTGGAGGTAGATGGAGCAGAGCACTTACTGTCTTATATAATGCACAACTTTGGCCAAGAGAAGAATGTGTGACCAGTGCAACATGCAAATGCATCTGCCTGCCAGTGCCCCAGGTGTGTGTGTGTGTGTGTCTCTCTGAGGACACACACACACACACACACACACACACACACACACACAGTCAGTCAGTGTGCAGTGAAGTATCAGTCGTCACCAGTTCTTTCTCTAAAGCTCTTAAAGAGAGCGCGGGTCGGGGGGGCGATGGTGGTTGGGTTCACTGCAGCGGAGGAAAGTATAAATGTCTCATTTCTCTGCTTCTGTGTGTGTTTGTGTGTTTGTGTGTTTGTGTTACGTCAGTTTCCTGGAACGACATGAATGAGATGAATGAGGGATTCGAATTCAGGACAATATTAATCTTAAGGACATTTTATACAATGATTTCATCACTTTAAGATTTAAATTAAACGTTATCGCGTGAAAATGAGTCCCTGAGATTGTGTTAGAATCCAAATGTAATGTGTTCACCTACATGTGCATTCAGAGCATTTAACTTTTAATTTAAATAACGGGACTAAACGTTCGGACGCCTGTCTGTGGCTCTTGCAGGACTTTAATAAACTCATCCACACCTGGTCTGTGTACCTGTCTGTCAACGACCTGTCTGTCTGCTCGTCACCACAGACACATTCACTGATGGAGGACGTGTCGGCTTCTCTTCACCTGCTGCCTGACGTCATCCTTTGCTCGTGATCTGTTCTGTTTCCTCGTTTCCTCGTTGTGAGCGAGTGTCCTGGACTCGACCTGCAGTGAACCAGAGGAAAGACAAGCTGCTGGTTTTCAGACCAGAGACAATGAGACGCTGTCAAACATCTGGTTTCCAGGTGGAATCGAATAACAAAGCACATCTGGATCTATGACCACATCCTGTTGTGTTGCTGGCAGCAGCGTTAGTGCCCTTGACCCAGTGCTGCTCCACAGGGCTGCCAGCAGGAGGCAGTGTGGCCGACCAGAGGGTCCGACCTGAGGGTCCGACCTGAGGGTCCGACAGCTCGATGGCCGGTTGTTGGCTCCGAGCTGCTTTCAGTTCTCATCCAATCTGACGTTTCACTGCTGCCTGACAACAGTGAATCTACCATTTTAAAAACAACGTAGAAGATGATCGTTGCTGCTGCGACTCTTTTATTAAATATCACAAACAACTGGACATTTAGGAGAAATTGTTTTTCTCTCCAAATGTTATAAATAATAGAAAAATATAAATCCTCTAAAACCTTTGAGAAAATCTCTCTTTCCAAAGTTCGGTCAACTGGTGAGTTTCAGGATGATTTGCATATTACAGTCACAAAATCAGAGTTCTGGATGTATTATGGAATGGGGGGGGGTTACACAAAGAAACATAAAGTACCTGAAACATAAACTTGGAGAACAATTTTGATTAAAGTAATTTTCTGATACTGACACGAGAAACTGCTTCTACAACAGAGTTCATAACTCGACAGAACTTTTACTTTCAGTAAAGCCACTGTGTTTCATATTTCTGTTGCTGTGCACAATATCTCACAAATACAAAAACCAACAATGACAGTTTATATGGAGCCAAGCCCACGAACACACACACACACACACACACACACACACACACACACACACACAAACACACACACACACTGTCATGCTGCTGTATATACTCACTGGAGCATCAAATATGTATTAATCCGCTGCTGAAAATAGTCCCCAATGTTTGTTGTGTTACAGTGTCCTGCTGTTTATATGAAATTATTAATTTACATTTACTCATTTGGCAGAAACAGAGGACGCACACTATGCAGCCTCAGGAACCAACGTGCAGCAGACACACACACACACACAGAACACACAACAACTAATACAGAGATGACAAAGGTTGTAATGAGGTTTGAAAATTGTTTGTAAAAGATTTGAGCTCCGCGTTGAGAAGAAGAAGTTGATGAATATTGAAATAACTCGTGTTTGATGTTTGGTCACATGACTCGTTTCAGAGGATCACGTGTTTCTCTGATCAGTGGAGACGTGTTGTTCACAGATCGGTCTTCATCCAGTGGAATCTGTTATATCTCCTGCTCAGATAAGGTCCCATGAAGAGCAGCTGAGTGTGACCTGCATTCACTAAATATACATCTGTGTGTGTTTGTTGTGTTTGTTGTGTTGTTGTATTGTTGGACCAGTTTGTGTGACTCTTCTGCAGGAGGGAATCCTCTGAGTCTCGTTCACTCCTTCAGACGATGAGACCGTCCCCGTCCGTCCATGTGTCCTTCACGTTGCAGTGGGTCAATAAACTTTTGTTTGTTTGTCGGCTGGATTTCGTTAAAACTAAAGATTGTATTTCCACACAAGTTGGTGGAAGGACGATGAAAGAAGAGACTGAAAAACAAAGGGACGAATCCAGGAATGAATGAATCTCTTTCTGTGAGATTGGGAGATTGTTTTCTGACTTTTCACTGATTGTCCTGAGAAGGATTCATGTCTCTCGTGGTTCACGTGTGTGTGGTGTTTACACACGTGTGTACATGTGGTCATACGTACACAACGATTGTTAAATGTATTGATGTTTAACTGTGGGAACAGGAACGTGCTGCAGTAAAGAGATCCCTGCTTCATTATCAGTATTTACCACTTTACCACTTTAACACTAATCAATCAGTGAGGATCAGGAATCTCTCACACGCTGCTGAGGACTCACAAACCTCACACACCTCACACACCTCACACACCTCACACACCTCACACACCTCACACACCTCACAAACCTCACAAACCTCACAAACTTCACACACCTCACACACCTCACAAACCTCACAAACCTCACAAACCTCACAAACCTCACACACCTCACACACCTCACACACCTCACAAACCTCACACACCTCACAAACCTCTCAAACCTCACAAACCTCACACACCTCACAAACCTCACACACCTCACAAACCTCTCAAACCTCACAAACCTCACACACCTCACACACCTCACACACCTCACAAACCTCACAAACCTCACAAACCTCACAAACCTCACAAACCTCACACACCTCACACACCTCACAAACCTCACACACCTCACACACCTCACACACCTCACACACCTCACAAACCTCACAAACCTCACACACCTCACAAACCTCACAAACCTCACAAACCTCACACACCTCACACACCTCACACACCTCACAAACCTCACACACCTCACAAACCTCACAAACCTCACACACCTCACACACCTCACAAACCTCACACACCTCACAACACCTCACAAAACTCACACACCTCACAAACCTCACAAACCTCACAAACCTCACAAACCTCACACACCTCTCAAAACTCACACACCTCACAAACCTCTCAAACCTCACAAACCTCACACACCTCACAAACCTCACAAACCTCACACACCTCACACACCTCACACACCTCACAAACCTCACAAACCTCACAAACCTCACACACCTCACACACCTCACACACCTCACACACCTCACAAACCTCACACACCTCACACACCTCACACACCTCACAAACCTCACAAACCTCACACACCTCACAAACCTCACACACCTCACAAACCTCACAAACCTCACACACCTCACACACCTCACAAACCTTACACACCTCACACACCTCACAAACCTCACACACCTCACACACCTCACAAACCTCACAAACCTCACAAACCTCACAAACCTCACACACCTCACACACCTCACACACCTCACAAACCTCACACACCTCACAAACGTCACAAACCTCACACACCTCACAAACCTCACACACCTCACACACCTCACAAACCTCACACACCTCACAAACCTCACACACCTCACAAACCTCACAAACCTCACACACCTCACAAACCTCACACACCTCACACACCTCACAAACCTCACACACCTCACACACCTCACAAACCTCACAAACCTCACACACCTCACAAACCTCACACACCTCACACACCTCACACACCTCACACACCTCACACACCTCACACACCTCACAAACCTCACAAACCTCACACACCTCACACACCTCACAAACCTCACACACCTCACACACCTCACACACCTCACACACCTCACAAACCTCACAAACCTCACACACCTCACACACCTCACAAACCTCACACACCTCACACACCTCACACACCTCACACACCTCACACACCTCACACACCTCACACACCTCACAAACCTCACACACCTCACAAACCTCACACACCTCACACACCTCACACACCTCACACACCTCACAAACCTCACACACCTCACAAACCTCACAAACCTCACAAACCTCACAAACCTCACAAACCTCACACACCTCACACACCTCACACACCTCACAAACCTCACACACCTCACAAACCTCACACACCTCACACACCTCACACACCTCACACACCTCACAAACCTCACACACCTCACAAACCTCACAAACCTCACACACCTCACAAACCTCACAAACCTCACACACCTCACACACCTCACACACCTCACAAACCTCACACACCTCACAAACCTCACACACCTCACACACCTCACACACCTCACACACCTCACAAACCTCACACACCTCACAAACCTCACAAACCTCACAAACCTCACAAACCTCACACACCTCACACACCTCACACACCTCACAAACCTCACAAACCTCACACACCTCACACACCTCACACACCTCACAAACCTCACACACCTCACACACCTCACAAACCTCACACACCTCACAAACCTCACACACCTCACACACCTCACAAACCTCACAAACCTCACACACCTCACACACCTCACACACCTCACACACCTCACACACCTCACACACCTCACAAACCTCACACACCTCACAAACCTCACACACCTCACACACCTCACACACCTCACACACCTCACACACCTCACACACCTCACACACCTCACAAACCTCACAAACCTCACACACCTCACACACCTCACACACCTCACAAACCTCACTCACCTCACAAACCTCACAAACCTCACACACCTCACACACCTCACACACCTCACACACCTCACACACCTCACACACCTCACACACCTCACACACCTCACACACCTCACACACCTCACACACCTCACACACCTCACACACCTCACACACCTCACAAACCTCACAAACCTCACACACCTCACACACCTCACACACCTCACAAACCTCACTCACCTCACAAACCTCACAAACCTCACACACCTCACACACCTCACACACCTCACACACCTCACAAGTCAATGCACTGCGATGATACTCGGGCTGAAAATAACCCTGAGTGGAAATGTGTTTCCTATAAATAATGTATTTGTAGGTGCAGCTCACAAAGAGCAGCGTGCCCGAGCCCACGGGGGGGGGGGGGGGCAGACTCGAGACCGGAACCTCTAACACGGCTACAGAGGGGGGGGGGGCAGCAGGACGTTTGGCAAAGCCGTCCATTGACAAAAACACTCAGTAATGACCCCGTTTAATGATGAATGGTACGACCACCTCCCACCCCACCCCCCCTCAAAACACTGATAACATTCTCAGCATCGCTCCCACCTCCAGCGGTATCGCTACGGCAACTGTCACCTAGCAACCGGGAACAAGTTGTGCCTCGCTGTGTACACGGTGATGAAGCAGCTTTTTAGAGAAGAGCTGAGCGGAGACCAAGAGAGTCTGAAAGGGGGGGGGGATTCACTGGAGAGGAGGTCAGGTCAGTGGGGGGGGGGAGGAGAAGGAGGAGGAGGAGGACCGAGGGGGGGCGAGGGGGGGCCACATTTCCACCTTCCAGGATAAAGACTTGGAAAGTTGTTTTTTGTACGTCAGCGTCCGGCCCTGAGCTTCAAATCTCACATGGACTCACAGTGCTGTGTGTGTGTGTGTGTGTGTGTGTGTGTGTGTGTGTGTGTGTGTGTGTGTGTGTGTGTGTGTGTGTGTGTGTGTGTGTGTGTGTGTGTGTGTGTGTGTGTGTATGTGTGTGTTTGATTCCCAGCTACATGATTCATCAGAGTCAAGATTCGTCTTCGACTCTGATGAATCACAATGAAACTCGTCTTCACTGTCCCTCAATCACATTTCAATCCTTCACTTTATTCTTCTTTATAGTTTCCCATCTTTTCTCTCTCTTTTACACACACGCACACACACACACACACACACATATACACACACACACACAGACACACACGCACACTATCTTTCACTATGTATATTTCTGTATTTAATGAGCCTGCTTTGATCGACTCCAGTTTCCTACAAAGAGGAAACACACACACACACAGATTTTATTTCTCCATGATTCAAACGCTGCAGCTTTTATGTGAGGGTGAAGGTATGCAGACACACACAGACACACACAGACACACACAGGTACACATTCCTGTGTGTGTGTGTGTTTGCATGTGTTATCACATCCATGTTTTCTGATCAAAGGAAAACAAATATGAGTATTTCTGTTTATCTATATATAATTTCAGAAGAATATATCACGCTGCCCCCTGGTGTCTGGCTGCAGTACAGGTCATAAACCCCGCCTCCTCCATGTTAGGAGATGGGACATGGAGACGTTAAGATGTTTTCTGTCATTTCAGGTCGTTCTTATGCTTGTTGAAGTGTTTCTGATCAGTTTGGTTTAAAAACAGGCTGAGACGTTATGATCACTGACTCAGGACTGGACGAGATGTTGCCTAAAAGTGAACATCTTAAATATTTAGGCTCCAATAATTATTATTGTCATAATTCTTAGAACGTCTGTGAAATCGATCACTTATGATCAGTTAGTTTACGTGCACCAGTGAAACCCTTCCTCTTCCTGTCCTCAGGTTATGTAGCTGAGGGAAAATTTAATTAAATTCAGATCTGATCCCTTTATTGTAAATTTATAGATTTAATGTTGTAATTAGAATCTGCTTCACCCACCAAACCTGCAGAATCATAATTTAATCTACGACCCAAATTCAACCAGCATCGGTGAAGTTCTGCTTTTCAGGCCTTTTTGGTCTCTGCAGTAAAAAGTGTAAAACCAGTCGCTGATGGAATGTGAACAGAACTTTTTTTTCAGCCGAAACAAGAGACTCTGAATTAAACTCCTGAGTAAAACGTTTCCTGACGTTACAAAGTGAGAAGTGGAGTCATTTTCAATAGACTTCTATAGAAACTACCAGTGGAGTCGCCCCCTGCTGGTCAGTACACAGAAGACAGAGCTGCTCATCCTCTGCTGCTGTGACCAGATTATCGCAGAGTGATTATTGGAAGCATCAGATTATAATTGATTAATCAGATTAGAGCGAGGGAGGGATATTAGAGCGGGAGCAGATTGAAGGGATCAGACTCGTGTTGTGTTAAATGGGTCGGACGATGCTTAATGTTGTGGAACTATTGTAATGGTTGTGATAATGATAATGACTTTTGAATGGGCTCTTCTGCTTGATCTGACACATGGGCTGTGCATTGAAGTGTGTGTGTGTGTGTGTGTCAGTGTGTGTGTATCAGTGTGTGTGTGTTGTGTATTATTGATTAAACTGTTAACGCTGTTTCTCTTTCTTGTTGTCGTTTTGGTTCTTCATGACCTTCAGGCGTCTTCTCTTTCTCTCGACAGTTTTTTCTATTAAGACAAATTAGTCAGACAAAGACTGTTCACTTTTACACACACGTGTAACCCATAGTTCTGTGTGTGTGTGTGTGTGTGTGTGTTCGCACCAGAGTCTCTGACTGTGGAAGAGAATCGATATCACTAATCGTCTGCATGTAACCGATAGACGACAAATTGATTCTCCACTCGATGCTGTCGTCTGAACAGTAACTCACGTCTCAATCAGAAGGATTCATTCTTCACATTTTACTTCAGTCATAAAATATATAAATGTTCTCCATCATCAGACGGAACTTCCTGTGTAGAACATGAGTTGTAGAACATTTTATTTAATGACTCTAAACAGGAGCATTATCCTCAAGTCACTTGTTTTTAAACTCTGGTAAATCACAGGACTCTTTACATTGATCATTTGTTAAACTCAACTTTTACAGTTTTCCTATAAAATATGGATGTAGATACATGGATGTATTTTTGTATCGGTTTTGAAACGTAACTTTAGATTTAGTTTCATATTGTGAAAGATGTTCTGTGAGTAGAAATAAAAATCCAGATGAGCTGAACTCATCTCAAAGTTTCTCATCACATCTGATCCGTGTAGAACACGTCGCTCATCCCTCAGACATCAGGCCGGCAAATCCTCTTTACTGTGGAGAAGCTTTTCAACCCAGTGTGTGTGTGTGTGTGTGTGAGAGAGAGAGAGAGTGTGTGTGTGTGTGTGTGTGTGTGTGTGTGTGTGTGTGTGTGTGTGTGTGTGTGTCCATCCTTCGAGTGTAGTTACATAAGAGATGGCAAGACAGAGCAGATTACATAAGGCTTCCCCTATATGCAAACTTGCGTGAGTGTATGTGTGTGTGTGTGTGTGTGTGTGTGTGTGTGTGTGTGTGTGTGTGTGTGTGTGTGTGTGTGTGTGTGTGTGTGTGTGTGTGTGTGTGTGTGTGTTGGAGGGTTTCTCTCTTATCACCAAAACATCCTCCCTCGTGATGCAGAACAAGCTTCTTGGATGAAAGTCCAGAGAAAGAGAGAGAGAAAGAGAGAGAGAGAGAGCGAGAGAGAGAATAGACTCTGCGTCCACCTCTCTCTCTCTCTCCTCCATTGCTTCCTCTCTCCTTTGTCACCACCCTGTCCATCAGTGGTCGTTGTTGCTGCAGGCCACTCTCTCTCTCTCTCTCTCTCTCTCTCTCTCTCTTTATCCCCTCATCTGAACCCTCCTCTGTTTGTCTGGAGTAAAAGAATAGGAGGCAAAGGAGAGGGGTGAGAGAGAGAGAGAGAGAGAGAGAGAGAGAGAGAGAGAGAGAGAGAGAGAGAGAGAGAGAGAGAGACAGAGGACCAGTGCCCTTGTGAAATTAGCGACCAGCAATAATTAGATTAGATTAGGCCTAAATGCGTGTGTGTGTGTGTGTGTGTGTGTGTGTGTGTGTGTGTGTGTGTGTGTGTGTGTGTGTTTATTTGATGTGAGTGGGGATGTGCAGTTAATATCAGGCTGTCGTCCAATCATGTCTCACTATGAAAACTAAACAGCCAATGACGACCAAGTGGCGTCACCCACATAAACACTGATGCTATTGGTCGAGTCTGTGACGTCACGGTCAAAGTTCGCAGAGAACGTTTGATTGGCCCGCTCGCTCGCACACATGGGAAGTGAGCGGGAGGCGTGTGTATGTGTGACCGAGCCCTCGAGCGCCACGTCAGCCCCTCCCTCTTCCCTGTGGTTGGTCAGATCCCGGCCACGTCACCTGTCAATCACTCACAGGCTGAAAGTGACGGAGGTCACTGCTGTGGACGAGAGGCAGATTCACGTTGTTTGTGTTTCTGATGTCGGAAAAGTGTTTCTTTAATTTGGTTTTCAAAAATAGGGTTGTGTTGTCACTGTTTTAAGAGTTTCAGTCATTCAGTTACCTCTGAAGCTCACACCAGCAGAATCTGTTATATTGTGTTTTAGGAATCTCATGTGATCGGACAGATGTGATGTGACGTAATGTTTGTCATCAAATATTTGTCATCACAGATAAATATACAAAATCTGTCCATATGGAGCTCTGTGAGTCACAGTTGTTACAATGTGTGATATTTAAAATGCTTCGTTTGCTCAAAATGTTCTCAACGCAAATTATATTTGACAGAAAACGTAACATGATGGTTTCTGGAAGTTCGTCCCGATGTTCACGCCTCGGCTGTTTGTGCTGCAGGTGAACCAGGAGAACGTGGTGAAGGTCGGCCACAGGCAGGTGGTCAACATGATCCGTGTGGGAGGGAACCGGCTCCTGATCAAGGTCGTGACGGTGAGCCGGAATCTGGACCCCGATGACACGGCACGCAAAAAAGGTACAACACACACACACACACACACACACACACACACACACACACACACACACACACAGAAATCTATAAACTCACTGACAGATGTTCCACCGCTGGTCAGAATGAACAAGGATTAAAAATAAATAATAATGAGGCTGAGGTGTGAATCAGCAGAAAACCGATGCACGATTAAAGAAGAACTCACGTCACTGCTGTTCATCTACTGACACGGACTTGAATCACTCGACACAGAAGCTGAGGTCAGACTCACGTCGGACATTTTGATTTGAACGACCAACAGAAAACGGTTGGAAGTTAATTCATCTTTTTCATCCTGAGATATTTCGTTTTTTAAATTTCTAGAATCGTGTTAGAATCAATATCAACACGCCCACTTGCTCACAGTAAATCCTGCAGAACATCTCCAGGTCTTTCTCACATTGGCTCATTCGGACATTCTGTGGAGTTATCACTCGGTGACCGGCTGGAGAAATTCCAGAGAAAGTCCGGAGCCTCTCGCTCGGACACATCCGGAGACTTTCAGGAGTTCAGTCCACGTCTGAAACAGCTGACGTTTGGATCGAAAAATTTTAAATGTGATTTTTGGTCAAACTCTGTAAGAAAATGAAATGTAATTTTACCTTTGAATGAGAATAAAATGTAATTTATGTATTTCTGTCGCTGTGACTCTGTCCCGTAGCTCCTCCCCCACCGAAGCGAGCGCCCACCACGGCCCTGTCCATGCGCTCCAAGTCGATGACCTCGGAGCTGGAGGAACTCGGTAAGTGTCGCACCTGGTTTGTGTTGTCGCCTCGTCAGGAAGTCGTTTCTAACAGCTGCTCTCTGTCTCCCTCTCTCCTGTTCTCATTGGCTCATCTCACTTTAGTGGATATAGGTAAGAAGTCCACGCTGCACAACCTTCTGCCGTCCGCTCTCGTCCAATCACATCCATCGGCTCCCATTGGCTGAATGACGTGTCTGTTCCCATCATGCAATGCTTTTAAAGAAAGAGAGGCGTGGCTTCTGCTCTTTCATGATGCATGACGGACACATGCTCCCTGCACACATGAGCTGCTGCTGCAACTTGTGACAAACGCCACTTTGGTTTTTCTGTGTTTATTTCTGTGTTTGTGACGAGAACAGTTTTGCTTCCGGCCTCTGGCTCCACATTCACAGGCTTTAGCTGCAGAGCTGTCATCTGGGGGTGGAGCCGCGATGCTGAGGCTCCACCCATACACAGACTCAACCAATCATTAGTCCCAGCTCGTGTTCATTTGATCAATTAACTAATTCAAACCAAACTGATCAGAAACATCAGTGTGATGAGAGCGACCTCAGGAGACGTTATTCACTCGGTGAAACCTCGAGTGTTTTCAGACGAGAACTCTGGACTTTCTCTTTCTCTGGAGTTTGTGTTTTCACAGAAGAAGAAGCAGGAGATTCTCTGCTCAGACGCTTTCGAAGCTCTTGAATCTCGTCGTCTTTCCAACTTGACGTCTTTCTCGGTGTCTTCCTGAGAAACATCACCACGCCCACTTCCTCCTGGTGAATCCTCCTGATGATCTCCTGCTGTGTTCTTACATAAGATCCCTCAAACATTGGTATTTTACTAGAGGGCTGGCAGGAGAAGCTCTGAAGAACGTTTACAGCAACTGACTCAGATATTAATGTTCTCAATCACAGCCTCTGAACTCCGGATAATCTGCTGAAAGGATCTGGAGTTCAGCGCAGGTCTGAAAACAGATACTCTACTTTCTGCCTTTGCCCATTAAATAAATTAAGATTAAATAACTATGTTCTTAGAGCAGCAGAGAGAGAAAACGTCTGAATCCATGGTGGCGCAGCCTTTAAACAAGGCGGGGTTTATATACACGTCGCTGCTGATTGGACGACACCTCTGACACACCCAGTTTGTTGACATCATTTAGAATAAATTGGATTTAACGTGGAAACAGAAACAGAGACTGAACGAGTCACATGTCAGTGCAATCAGCCGAGGAGTCGAGCTTAAGAATAAATGAATGAGCGACGTGTGGAGAGAATCGGCTGACGTGTGAAAAAATGAGAATTTGACACATTTGCATTTAATTATTTACTTTATACACGACTGGTCCTCATTGTGCTGTTAGAGCTGAACGTGAATATGCATCTGCTGCAGGACGACACATTTAAAACACGCGATATTCAAACACAAATACAAAACCATTAAGAAGTTGAGTATATTTGTATTCCTCTTGGGGAAAGGATTGTCTTGATGCTCTGAAGAATCAGAATCTGTTTGTGTCGCCCCTCTAAGCCACTCTAAGGAAAAAGAAAGGTGGTAAGTGACTGCAGGCATGTTTAACCATGATCCAGTATTCCCACTGATTGATTGATTTCACGTAACCCAGCACCAGCACCACCAGCACCTTACTGTGATAACTGACCCTGTGTACTTGTTGATTTAATTTTCCTCTCAGTCGAACCTTGTGGTGTTTTGCAGTGTATCTGCATGATTAACAGTGTTTTTGATTGCAGCTGTTTTGAACTTGGTTGTGTTCTAAGTGTTGTTGTTGTCGTCGTCGCATGGTTTAATGTTGTGATGCTGTCGGACACAAAGCTGCTTTCAGCTCCTCCGTCCCTCCTTCACCATCGCAGATTATGTCTTCCTCTTTCCTCGGTCGGATGATGAGTCGTCTCATGATTCGTTTTTGATTAAATCAAGAAGCATCTTACTTCAGAGCGCCTCTCGTGCAGGCAGACACACAACCCACATGTGCAGCACAAGCAGAAGGACGCACACATTATTTACTCTGTGGAGAATTTCAACCTTAAAACGCAATGTGTGTGTTTGTGCATAACAAGCATTGAAAGCTCTGCTGCTCTGAGCTAATGTTTGTTCATTTTACCTGACGTCGAAGATTTGCTGTCATGTTTGTCTTTGTGGGTGCTTCTGTTTTTTTGTCCTCCTGTGTCACTGCAGGCTTCTGTGTGTGTGTGTGTCTGTGTGTGTGTGTGTGTGTGCGCCCAAGAAGGAGGAGGTTTATTCCAGGAAATCTTTCACTCACAAACAGGTTTCCAGGGCAACTGTGTTTCATGTTGTCCGATATTCTGCAGACAGAGGAAATTAACTTCTGGAGGAAATATATTTTTTTTCTGTATTGTGTGTTTGTGTGTTTGTGTGTGTGTGTCTGTGTGTGTTTATGTGTGTGTGTGTTTCAGCTCTAAACATAGTGAAGGTCATTGATGCTCCTCTCCTCCCCTTTCCTCCCCTCCCCCCCACTCCTCTCCTCTGTGTGTAGATGCGCAGAAGAAGAGGATTGTTTTCCAAGTCACTCTAAGTAATCACTGCCTTGATGCATGAAGCTTTGTGCAGCGCAGGCCGAGCCGGTAGACAGGAAGTGATGTCAGGGAGCGGCTAGTTCAGCATGTAGCTTCTCTGAGGGCGACTCTGTCTGACGGCATCACCGCACACCAGAGGGAAGTCCGGTCCAAGTTTGCCGTTGACGCCTTCTCCCACATCGCAGGTTCAATTAAAAAAAGACGGGGACAGAAAACGGCAAACTGGACGGACTTCACCTTCACGTCTGACGAGCTGCTGAGTCGGCTGTTTGGAAAGAGCTTGCACGGCTTCCGAGGCTGAACGCACACAAAACGCATTTCATCCTCCCGTCTGCACCCCCCCCCCCCCCGACTCCTCACCCTCCCCCAGGCAAAATGTCTTTCAGCGTTTTCAGTTTCAGTTTCATTGCAGTTCAGCGTGGAAACACAGGGAGGCGTCTCAGTGAATGATTAGCTTGCGTTTGGCCGACGAGAACTTTTACTAAGGCTTTTTGCAAGTTGACCCCCTCCCCCCCCCCCCCCCCCACCACCCAATAATACACACACACCTTTTGAGTTTGTTGCTGATGGATTTTGGGTCAATTTGTCTTGCAGACAAAGTGGAAGAGATGACGCACGCCCAGAAGACTTCGCCTGTTGATATGAAGATCGCCACAATCAAGCCACGCCCCTCCAGTCGCTGCCTGGTTACGCCCACTGATATGAATGTAAGTGAACAGGGCTGAACTCACGTAACATCGAGAAATACACACAAATACGAACGTTACATTTACAGAACCTGCATACAATTTAAATTTTCATTTTGTATGCAGATGATGCACGATTAAGCTTTTAGGTTTAGATCGATTTCGTTGTGGTCGTGTTTGGGGGGTTGTGTACGTGTGAGCAGAGAGTTAATGGAAAGTGTGTGTATCTCGGTATCTCATGAACAACCCTCTGGTTTTCAGTCCATGTATCATGAGCGCCAGGGAGTAGCAGTGGTGCCGCCCACTGTTCCTGGAGCCTTCCTGGGGCTTCCTGAGAAGGGCACCATCAGGAAGCAGAAGTCAATAGGTATGATGAGCAGTCAGTCACTGTGTGTGTGTGTGTGTGTGTGTGTGTGTGTGTGTGTGTGTGTGTGTGTGTGTGTGTGTGTGTGTGTGTGCGTGTGTCAGCTCACAACTGCATGTCCAGCACCTTTTGCTTTTAGCTTGTTGTAATATTCTATTAATGCTCTGTGGACATTCTCTTGCAATATTGGAGCTAATTATAGATAAATTAGAACGATCCAGTCAGCAAAGTGAGCTTCAGGCGATTATGTTGCAGGTCATTAAGGATCTGCTGAACCCTCAGAGCTGCACTGGGGGGACGTCGTACAGGATAATGTTACTCACGGCCCTTTGGATTTGCAAAGCCATCGCTATTGTACCAAAGAAGTTAAGACTTTTTCACAATGACTGCGTTGAAAGCATATTTAGCGTTGGTTTGATGGCAGCTGAGGAAACGTGACACATGGGAATCACATTTCACTACATATCCCAACATCTGACACAATCTATTCAAACCATTTTATGTTTTTTAATTAAATTAATGTTAATTGTGATGACAAGATCCTTTATAATGTGCACAGCTCCAACAACCATTCCATGGCTACTTCAAATCGAGCCTTTAATATAAATGTTAATTCTTGTCCTTGTTTCCGTTCTCAGTTGGTGAAGAAACTGCTCAAATTAACTCACCAGGAAATTCTCACTTGCTGCAGCTAACATCTTTTATCTTAGCACTTTTCTCATCTACCGGCCCGCTGACAAGTTTCAGGAAACCCTCTGTTGAGATAAATAAAGGTTAAGGAGCAGCTCACATCAAAAAATGAGTCGTTTCCTGTAGAATGAGAAGACCATGCTGCAAATGAAAAGTAGGGAAGTCTCCCCCAGGTCCTCACTTCCTTTTTCTCTCTGCTTCATTTCTTCAAGGTACCGATGAGGATGACAAACAAGGATTCCTCACACCTCCGCCACTGAAGTTCTCCCGCAGCCTCTCCATGCCTGACTCCACAGAGGACATCCCCCCTCCACCGGCCATTTCACCCCCTTCGCCACCTGGCTACAACTCCGGCCCTACATCCAAAGGCTACAGCACCACACGACCCAGCTTCACCCAGAACTCACCCAATGCAGTGACCACCATTAGCAGAGCCGGCGGTGGTACATTGAGGCGTGGCTACTACCGCCAGAGCTCAGAGCAGTTTGAGAGCACACGTTTACGAGGGCGTGCACCAGTGCCAGAGAACCCTTACTCCGAGGTGGGCAACAGGACACTGTACGTGCCAGCAAAACCAGCTCGAAGGAAGGGTATGCTCGTAAAACAGTCAAATGTTGAGGACAGTCCTGAGAAAATGTGTCGCAAGCCAGCAAATCCCTCAGGCCCGGTCTCCATGCCGACTACACCTGTAGAACGAACATGCTCATCCATCCCCATTCCCACGATCATCGTCAAGGAGCCCTCCACCAGCAGCAGTGGCAAGAGCAGCCAGGGTAGCAGTATGGAGATCGAGCCCACCACTCCTGAACACCCCTCTCTCACACCCACTCTTGGGTGTGGAGGTCTGCGTCCTGAAGATCCACATTCTCTAGGCAACCCCTTCGCTGCAGCTATCGCCGGGGCCGTGCGGGACCGGGAGAGGAGGCTCGAGGCCAGAAAGAGTTCAATCACCTTCCAGTCCATAGACATGGGGGATGATGAATTGAGCGGTCCAACGCCTTCCCCTCGCCTTCGCCAGTCAAAGTCCATCGATGAAGGCATGTTCAGTAGTGACGAGCGACTGAGAAGGATATTGGCCCCTCCCTTTGCACGGCTGGGGCCCCCTGTGGGGGGTGGCAGTGGAAACATGACAGATTTTAATACACCTGAGCCCACAGTGGTGCGGGAGCCTCTGAACACCAGAACTGGCCAGTGTCCCAACTTAGACAGTCCTGTTAGTCTCCCAGCCACTCCCCCTAAGAGCCACTACAGGGCCAATGGAACCTACCTCCACCCTGTCACCGGAAAGCCCTTGGACCCTAATTCTCCACTCGCCCTGGCCCTGGCAGCTCGTGACCGGGCCATGAAGGAGCAACAAAACCATCCACAGAGTCAGCCTCAAAACCCTCCTCAGGTTCAAACCCCCAAGCACGAAGCCCAGTCCCTTCCAGTCCAGCCAAGCCACAAACCAGACCTCAACCAACCCCTCTTCATTG
This sequence comes from Limanda limanda, assembly GCF_963576545.1. Taxonomy (NCBI): domain Eukaryota; kingdom Metazoa; phylum Chordata; class Actinopteri; order Pleuronectiformes; family Pleuronectidae; genus Limanda; species Limanda limanda. Next base: position 1,270,919 of record NC_083638.1, on the reverse strand, counting down.
ACACCAAACTACGTTCTGGCATAGAGACTAGTTTTGCTGCAATCTCCACAGCCACCATGGGGCGTCCGGGCCGAGGCGGCCTGCGGAGACAGATGACCGAGCAGAAGTACGAGTCTGATGGGGCGAGGGAGGAGAGGCAGCATCAGGCCGTCGAGGAGAGGAAGAGTGCACCAGCTGATGTGGCGGACTCGTCACCGCCCAAGTCAGCAGGGCTCTTGATGGTCCACACCAGCACAGAACCAGGCGCCAAGGTTAACAACCAGGATGTGGAGGGCCAGGACAGCAACCGGCCATCGGAGCTGAAGGACCCGAACCAACCGGATCCACACAACCCTCCGACCCTCTCCAACCCCCATCCAGCCTCCTCCCGGGGGAGGAGCGTTCCTTTAGGTGAATCCTTGGATGAACCAGTGAAGCTGCCATTCCGAATCCCCCCGCCCCCCCTGGCCTCAGTTGATATTGATGAAGACTTTGAGTTCACAGAGCCCCTCCCCCCACCACTGGAGTTTGCCAACAGTATTGACATACCTGATGACCAGGCCAGTGCCATAGCAGAGATGCTTCTGCAACAGAGACGAAATGGGGGACCTCGATTGCCCCCCTATGATCCTCACGCCCCCCCACCTGTCCTTGATCAACACAAACGGGTGGCGAACAGCATGCCGCCCTCGTATCCTCCTCCTCCACCGGAACAGGAGTCCGGGGTGGGCGACTCGGGCATCGAAGAGGTAGACAGCCGCAGTAGCGGGGACCCTCAGCACATGGAGACCACCAGCACCGTCTCCAGCATCTCCACCCTGTCGTCGGAGGGGGGCTTCTGCGACAGCGCTCTGGAGAGCCTCTACGCCACCGCCGACGGACACTCCTTCCTGGTGGATCGGCCCCCGGTGGCGCCCAAACCCAAGGGCAAGTCTGTCATCAACAGGACATCACTTTATCATGACGCACTCATCGAAGAGCCCCCAGAGTCCTATGGGACTCCACCGCAGGCCCCGCCCCCTCCCCCTTCATCCTCTGAACCTCCTAGGACTCCGACTCAGAGGACATCCAAGCTATGGGGCGACCAGCCCCCCGAGCTGTGCAGCCCCCCCTCCACACCCGACAGCAAGAACACCGTCATCACCGAGCTGAGCTCCATCCTGCAGCAGATGAACCGCGACCGGCCGCCCAAGCCGGGAGACAGCCTGGACTCCCCCACCGGGACACGGGCGGCCTTTGGAACCAGGTACGTGATGCGTTGTTCTGGTTCTCCAGGGATTCGTCCATGTTTCCCATGACCCCCCCCCCCCCAACACTGTCTTCTTCTCCGTCTTCTGTACTTATCTTGACATTTATTTTATTGGCTCATTCCTCTAAACTGATTGTACTGCTGAGGAAACTCCGACTCTTTTAGTTCCTGATGATTTCATGCTGATGCAGGATTTACATTGAGTCTGGTGTTTCCTCATAGTCATCACAGCTGTTGTATCAAGCACTTGAGTTGACTAGTTATTGATTGGCAGGTGAAAGCACCAGTACTAGGTAGGGTTGACTCCTTGATGTATCAAGTCTTGTGACCGCTTAGTTTTTTATTTCCCCAGGTTTCATGTTTTCTGTCACAAACAAACATGTCGACAGTTGTCTGTTCCATTGTGGTCGTTGTTGATGAGGGTTGTGGTTTGGTTGTGGTTAACATGAGGAGATCACCTGGTGGTTTTCAGTTGTGTGTGAGGTCAACGGGATGCAGGCGTCTGCTTGTTTGTCTTGTGAAAGAGAAATAGAGTCGACCCAATATTCTACTGACACGTCTTATTTTTATTATTATGATATCTCGCACTCCACATCAGGCCATGACATCATAAAATGTTATGAGTAACAATCAGTGGCCATCATACTGTAAGTCTAGCATAGTGCTGCGAGCCTGGATGGCCTTCTCTCTGGGTTTACACTACAAACCTCAAACTATTGGCCGATGCCCGAGAGGCTGATTCCTCTTCAGACGGTTGACAGTTGACTCTCAGATTGGCTCTGAGTACTAACTGCTAGTAGCTCAGGATTTAACTCAACCCTGCTGATGAGTGTTTGGCAACAGGGGTAGAAAATTATTTTGAGCTTTTACTTTGTTGTAGCAGCAGTTTATGAGGTCTGTGTGTCAGGGAGTAAACTGAATGTTCACTTGGCTGGAAGCACAAAGGGCCGATCCCGAATGGAGAAAGTCACTGAGGCAATAAATAAGAAAGTGAGCGCTGTTTACATTTTTATAGGAAGGATTTAAGAGATGGTTTCATATGGAATAGAAAGATTGATTTCCATCTATATCAAACCTGCAGTAACTGGGACAACGTGTTGATGGACTCTGCACCTGAATCGGCAGCTCATGGTTTTTTCAACATCTTTCCTGTTGGAGCGGGGAATAAAAAGCACGATTAATAATTCACTGCTCTCATGCATTTTATATAAACGGTCCCATCGCTCTTCAGAGAGGAGCAGCGAGCCGAGGGAGGAGTCGGCTCCTCGGGACGCTTCTGATCTAATCAGCAACGTTAGGTCAACACGCCGACGTCCATTGGTGGTGAATCCGGCGAGCTGCCCCCCCCGTCACACTTCACCACACATACCAACCATCATATCATCCTCATTTCCATCCTTTCACAGTTCAAAGTCATGTCTGTTGACCTTTTACACCTCATCTCATTTTCAGCTCACGCCTCTTCATCTCCATTCTCTCCAGTCTCCTGTCGTTCCTTCACCTCTTCTTTCTTCATGCCCTTCTGTATCTCCCGTCTTCTCAGGTAGGTTCCATCAGGACGTCAAGGACCAATCACAGTTTTTATTTTCAGTTTTAGCGCTGAGAGGCTACACGATGTTTAGGACATGGTGTCGTAATCTCATTAGACTCTCGAGCCATTTGTTGCATAAAGTTGCAAACTAAGATGATATTGAATAAAACCCTGAATGAATATTTTACTAGCTGTGACATAACGTGTATTATGTTGTGACAGATGCATTAACATCTGATTTAAAGAGGAACGAAGATCAATAACAAAAGAACAGTGAAGAAAGTACATTTGTCTTCACATCATGTACGAGAGTAACTAAAGCTCGTCGACCTGTGAGTCACAGGAACAGAGCTGAGCCAGATCTTTCAGGACCTGCAGAGTTCAAACACAAATTACATCGTTAATAAAACCGTATTTCTTAAAACACAGTTGATTTCATACGGACTTGTGGCTTCGACAGGAAGATACAACATGGGTTCAGTCTCGTAGTTTGTGGTGAGCCTACCTCGGATGGTTAAAATATTATGGCTGATAGTCAAAAGCTCTTTTCAGAAAATGAATGATGGGATTTTTCCTTCAGGAACCAAACTGTTGAGACGTTAACATTATGCTCATTGTGATAAATGACATTGTCACTTTAAGTTCAGCTCCATTATCACTGCAGTTAAGACTCCAGGGGAGACGGAGACGTTCGAGTCTCTCAGCATCTGGCGTCTTCGGTGAACATCTGCTTCGCTGAAGACGAATGAGGTGACGACAGGAAGTCCAAACAGAATCTCATCCGTTAAAGTTTGATTTGATTTCTGCAGGAAACGCCTTTGATACAAAGGTCATGCAGAAGTGTGATGTGTAAGGTGTTGATGGGAGGAGCCAGTGATTCTTTCTCTCGCTATCGTTCTGCATCCATTCCAGATCAAACCCGTCAGACCTGTTTCCAGATGTTTCACAGGCGGCTGAGACTCATCACACACATCTGCACACGTTTCTGTTAGACAGAGGTTGACGACAGCAGCGTTAAGTTATCGTTACGTTTCTCAGACGTGATCCTGCAGCGTCGGTCCCGTTGAGTCTCGGTTCAACAACTTCCACCAGATTATTGATGTTGTGATTTGGTGCAATACAAATCAAAAAGAATTGAATTAATCCGTCACTGAACATCCCGCTGGCTTGTAATCTGCTTTCACATTGTGTGTGTTTCTCGTGTCAGACGGAGTTTAAAGCCTTTCTCTGGTTTGCCGCCGGGGTCGGAGATTATCCGCCCTCACAGGAGGGGTTTGTGGTTTTGCTCCTGAGGGTTTCCAAAGGTTGAATTCAACCAGAGACGAGCAGATAGGGGGCGCCGTTTCACAGGATGAGGCCCGAGGAGGGAAAAGGTGGCGCTGCCTATGTGAGCGTCAAACAGATGGAAGCAAGGGAACAGAAGATGGCCTAGATTCACACACACACACACACAGACACACACACACACACACACACACACACACACACACACGCACACACACACACCTCTGATATGATGCTTGAATCATCTTCCCCAGTGGAAACATCTGATTTTATTCTTTTGACGTTTATAAGGTTGTTGTTTTTTCAGTCTTCGTTTTTTATCCTTCTGTTTCAGCCGCCCATATTAAATGTGCGTTGGTTGTGCCTGTGGACGAAAGTGTTGCCTAGCAACCAGCTGATGAGAGCAGCCTTGAGGCCTGCAGTGATGTCAGTCTGAGTCGGGGGAGGGGTGTTGTGTGTGTGAGAGAGAGGGAGAGAGAGAGAGAGAGAGAGAGAGAGAGAGAGAGAGAGAGAGAGAGGGAGGGAGAGAGAGAGAGAGGGAGAGAGAGAGAGAGAGAGAGAGAGAGAGAGAGAGAGAGAGAGAGAGAGAGAGAGAGAGAGAGAGAGAGAGAGGGATGGAGGATGGCAGGCCTCACCCTCAGCAGAGTTCAACATCATCTCACGCAGGTCACGTGCCACGATGCTTTAGTAGGCCACCGTTATGTAACCCAGCAGAGTCAGAGTGTGAGAGAGAGAGAGTGTGTGTGAGTGTGTGTGTGTGTGTGTGTGTTTGTGTGTGTCAGTGTGAGTGTTAGAAAGAAGCAGGGACTCATGTGATGTGGGCGTGGCGAAGGTGAGGTCTCCATCGATGACGCTGCGTCACTTTCCTCTCGTGCCGCTCAGCTGACGGAGAAGCAGCGAGGGACACTGATGTGTGTGTGTGTGTGTGTGTGTGTGTGTGTGTGTGTGTGTGTTTCGAGCTGCACTTCCTCTACTCCAGTACAAACACATGTAGTGAAACCAGAACTGATTCAACCTCTTCACTCAAACTGAGTCTCACATCAATTCAAAGATTTCACTGAAAGCATTAACACACAGAGACACCGTTTCCTTTATAAAACTCTGTCTCTTCTTTCATCCTCACGATCGTCAGCAGTTTGATTTAAGTTCATTAAACATATTCTAACATTATTGTTGACGTTTCATTGCGGCTGTACGGATGAACATGGCTGACGTCGGTGATCTCGTGACCTTGTTTATCTAATCACCTGATTATTCTGGTCACAAGGGACGAATACATCTGATCATCAGGTTTGTGTTTGACGTATATTCTGGTCGGCCGAGAGGTCGCCGTGTTGTTGTAGAAGTTGATGATGAAGGGAAGGACCGCGGACCCAGTACTTACAAGTAAAATTATGTTTATTAAACAAAGTAGTACAGGTCAGGACGAGCTCTAGAGACTCGGAGAAATCACACAGCCAAATGGTGAAGTCTGAAGTCTCCCTGCAAGGCAAGAAGTTTTATAGATGGGAGGTGGGACCCCAAAACTAGAGATAACATTACATCACACAACAGGGTCTTCAGCCTAAATAAGGACATGTTTAGCATCTTGTAGTGTAAGGCGTCTTCATTGTACAGGTCGAAAGTATTCTCTGGGGGAGAGAGTTAACGCATACATTCCATACCCTCTGGGAAAGTGTTTAACGAGTGTAAGAGTTTGAGAATTAACACTGAAGATGGTAACATGTCATCGTGGTTTATGACCATGTTCAAAAGAGTTATCAGCTAAAATACACCACATGTTTCTTATTATGAGGATTTACAATCTGTCTCCTCTGTTGAAGACGCAGTTAATGAGTCAATCTGAACTGTTTCGAGTCAGAATTTGCTTTTTCAG
>NC_083638.1:1255000-1262500 GCF_963576545.1 Limanda limanda | reverse complement strand
TTCCTGGACAACGAGATCGAGGGCGCCCACCTGCCCTCGCTGCAGAAGGAGGACCTGATCGACCTGGGGGTCACGCGGGTGGGCCACCGCATGAACATCGAGAGGGCCCTCAAGCTGCTGCAGGACAGATAGGCCTGGAGGAGACGGAGGAGGAGGAGCCAACACTTCTACCATCTCCTCATCAAGTCCTGGACCTGGCTCGACGCTTCGCTGACGCTGCTTCTCGACGGTTTGGTCCTCTCTCCTCCTCCAGAGCCGCCCTCTTCTCAGTGCTCCCTCCTCCTCCTCCTCCTCCTCCTCCCCCCCCCCCCCCCCCCTCCTGAGCACCAGAGGACCAGGGGACATGTGGAGGGACTGCAGAGGGAGAAGACAACAGCTGCTATGTCACATCATGGAGGGAGAAGCAGAGGACCAGTGTGAAGACGCCTGAAGACAAAGACAGTTTGTCCTCAAACATCTGGAGGTTTCACCCAGACTCTGCTCCACCTGCTGCTTTGGAATACTCGAGACTTTTTCCATCCACCCCAGTGAGGGTGCATGAAGAACCAGCTGAGCTGGTCGTTGCTCCTTTTCTATCTTTGCTAGAGTTTGTTCAGAGATAATATTTCTTCACTAGAGTCCTGCCAGAGTTATTATATTTCTGGTTGCATCTGATGTTGTAGAGACAATTTGAGATAGACTCCATTTTTTTTGCTTTTCACCTGTTTGTGTCAAAGTAAAAACATTAGTTGACATGTTGAAACAAATACTAAAGCATATCGTGACCATGCACACACACACACACACACACACACAAACACACACTGTCCTCACAGACCTACACACTCTAAGCATGCACACACACACATTGTTGCTGTAATGGCCGCCCCCCCCCCCCACTGAGGCGAGGACACAAGGAACAAGAAGGACGGACACAACATCGGAGTGTGTTGCTGCAGATTGTGTTCTCGTCCTCTCCTGGATTGTGTGTGTGTGTGTGTGTGTTTTCTATTTCCATGGATCTGCTCTATAAGCCACAGTCGAGGGAAACTCTAGCTGTTCTTTCCTTTTCTACGTGATTCTTCCATCTCACCATCAGCAGGTCGACATGTGTCCCTCAGCTCTCAGAGAGAAGGTGTTTCAGAGAGACGGCATCTCAAGAGGAACATTCTGGGATGTGCACCTAGTTGCTTTTTAGACGAGAAGATCAATATCCTGCTCACGGTGAAACTGAGCAAAGCCTCATTTGAAAGCACAGTGAGAGTAAAATAAACTTTTACTACTAAAAAGTATTTTAATAGTTTTAATAAAAGTAGTTAATACGTCAAATAAACATTGAAGCCATATTTTAAACATATATATCGAGATAAAGTCATATTACAAATATCAGTCGCCATTTCACAAGAAGAATAAAGTAGTAATTTAAGTCTGGGTATTAAAAATGTTATTTTTCCTTAATTCTCATTTTCCTTGATTCTTGGAATATTTCGAGTTTCCCCTAAATTCTGACTTTATTTTGGTAATATTACGAATTATTTCTCAATTATGACTCTATTAATAATATAACAAGTTTCTTCTCGATACCTACTTTATTTTGCAAATTTACAACTGTACTCTCATAAAATTAACATTTTCGATATAAATTAACTCTCAATTATGACTTTATTCTCGTGTAATAACGACTTTACTACCTTTCGTTATATTAGCATCATGTTTTCTACTTGTTAATTGGAGGTCCTGACAAATTCTGATGTATGTTAACCTTAACGTACAGTGAGGTGCGCTCATCGGCTTAGCTTAGCTTAGCATAAAGGTGCAGTAAATGTAGTTGATTAAATTGTAATTCATCTTATATCTTATCACTGATCTGGTCCCAGTCTTCATGCTAAGCTAAGCTAATCGCTTTCTGACTTTAATTTCATATATATAACGTTCATATGTTATTGATCTTCTCAGCAAAAAAGTGAAAAGGCTAATTCCTAAAAATGTCAAACTATTAAAAGTCGACACTCGATAGCATTTTACTGAACTTGAATTCAGTGTTTTCTCATTTTCAACTATTTTAAATATCACACGTTATCAGCAAAGAGCTAAAAATCAAGTTTAACCAGAAAAAGCTCATATTTTATATTTAGCTAAATAACTACCTGAACATTTTGTACATTGTTCTTCACGTTAGCATTAAGCTAACGCGAGCTCGATTCCCCAAATCCCAAAATGAGCCAAACGGGAGTTTACCTGCGATTTGAAAACATTGAGTCAACCGGAGAGAGACGGAAACAGGCTGCAGCGACTTCTTCTCCAGAAGAACGTGACGCTAACGAAGCTGCTGCCCGACACAACGATTCTTAAAGTTAAAGATTAATAATCATTTTCTTATAAATGCATTTATCGGCCGGTCGAGACTTTTTAGAGCGACTTCAGCCGGACGACACAAAACTGCACTGAGATCTCAGAGCAGACGGAGAATCTGCGACTTCAGGGTTTAATAATCACAAGTTCACAAAAAGTCAAAGTGACTTCGCCTGCCCACGAACCTCCGAGCGAGAACCGAGAACAACCCGACAACTGTGGCCGACGTGGATCTGATGTGGATCACATGTGGATCTGATGTGGATCACATGTGGATCTGATGAGGATCTGATGTGGTTCACATGTGGATCTGATGAGGATCTGATGTGGATCACATGTGGATCTGATGAGGATCTGATGTGGTTCACATGTGGATCTGATGAGGATCAGCAAGGTTCCGTCAGATTAGAGATGAAAAACATTTGTGATCTGTTTCGAGTTTCATTCATGGGTCCAATTTTTAAAAGTGAATCAGAAGTTATGAAGCTGGAAATATTTGTGTTTGCGATTTGCCGCTGGTCAGAAGTAGAAGTTGAGTTTGTGTTGAAATGTGTAAATAAGAGTGTTTAACGGAAATAAAAATGTCTATTTGATTATATGTATAGCTCTATTTAAAGGTTTAGATTAAAGGAAAATAAATCTACGAAGGTTCATTAACTGCCGGAGCTGACCTGGTGGATCCCCCCCACCCCCGCCCCCCCCACCTGCACCTCCCTGTCGTCGCTCCACAGAGACAAAGAGCTCCTGTTTTATCTCAGAGTCGAGACTCACACCTCACATGTGGTCAGATACATCCTCCAACATCTGGAGGTACACACAGTATATCTACACAAATATATATATATACATATATATATGTGTGTATATATATAATCACGTTAGAACAAGTTGACCCTTGTTTGGTTTCATATCAAACTCCGCAGCTTCATGTAGGTGCAGCTTTCTGAGGAGACAACTGAAACCAGCTCTGTGTTCTGTGAACATTGGCCGTCCGGCGTCCGGCGGGCGACGCTGCTCCGATCACGAGCTCCTGCTGAACGTTCTTTTACAGCTGACAGCGACGTGTCCGAGGGGGTAGAAAAGCACAGTATTTTTAAAGATTTGTATAGAGTTCTATGAAATTTTATAGAGGTTATCTGAACAAAAATTGCCAAAAACAGAAATACTATATAGATTTTAAAAAATGTGGATATTATTGTTATTATTAGACTTATTGGTTATGTAAGAAGCAATATTTATTCTGACTGAATCTCATTGGTTGTGTTTTATTTTCCCATTTTAAAGTTACATATCATGATGCAATCACTTGTCAGTGTTTATATGAAATGTTGCCTGAAGCGAACGTGACATTTTTTTGGCCTCGAGTGAGAAACTGCGCCCGGCAGACCCCCATCCTCTGGACCCCCGAGTCTGGACCCCCGAGTCTGGACCCCCGAGTCTGGACCCCCGAGTCTGGACCCCCGAGTCTGGAACCCAGAGTCTGGACCCCCGAGTCTGGACCCCCGAGTCTGGACCCCCGAGTCTGGAACCCAGAGTCTGGAACCCCAGAGTCTAGAGAGTGTGTTTCAAAATCTAATGATGAGAGAAGTCTGTAACTTGTTTGAAAGTACAGATCTGCAGGTCCTCTTGGTAGGAAACAGTAATGATGTTATGAATATGAAACAAATCTACCAAAAGGACGGCTGTGGATCAACAGGTCCCCACTGGTCTTCTATGTGGAGCTGCGTAGGTGTAGTAGAACCTTTACATGATGCTTCACCAGGACGAGTTTACCACATGCATGGCTCACTGACCCACTTCCACCCCCCCACCCCCCCCTCTCAAAACACACTGATCCCACCTTTAGCATTGTCCAACATTTGGGTTACTGTATATTTATTTTCTGAATTGATTCATTTTTTTCATGAATAGATTCTATTCTTTGAATAAGTCTTCATTAGAGGCTAAGATGTTGTGCAAAGATTTGTGTTCATGTTTTCTATGTTGCTGTAATTTTGTGCTACTGAATCATCATAGAGTCGACTAATTACTGAAATGAAAAGAGAGAGAATTTTCCTGTAACTTCACTCTTCCTTCCCCTCGAATCCTCAAGACTTCTTGTATGGCAACCAAAATTCACTGTAAGAAATAAATATAATATTGCACTAGTGTTGAGTGGATCACTGGAGCAGTTTTTGTGGAGCACGTTCACAAGTCGTGTTTACTGCACCCGTCAAATTCAGTTTGAAGCTGTGCAGCAGATTGTTTATTTATTATCATTACAAATTAACATGTAGGATATCGCCGCGATTGCTGTGACCCCGCCCACGATCTTCGACCGGATGCACTCAGCGATGGCGGCCTCTTGCAGCGGGTCCTGCAGGATGAGGTGGATGTTCGTGTTCGGTCCAAACTTCGACCGCAGCGCCGCGCAAACCGCCCCGGCCAATCGGACGCCTGGCACCCTGTGATTAAGCGGGAGTCCGTTGATGACGAGTTGGGCCAGATGCTGTTTGTGTGAGTCCAGTTTCTCATCGGGGGAGTATCCCATGGCGCCAGACGTCTTCATCATCTCAATGATCACCGTGGCGACGCACGCCTGGTTGATCCTGTCCATCTCCCTGAACATCCTCTCCTGGCGCCCAATCATCTTCCCGCCTCCTGCTTTATGAACCATCTTCTCTGGATCTGTGCGTGAAGGTAAGACATCACCAATAATCAAAGGCGTTCCACGTGAGATCAAAGGGAGTCTATGTAGAATGATGGGAATGTTGTTCCTTTGATGTTTTACGTTGTAATACATCGAACGTGCGGCTCGGTCGGGAACGGAGTGCCATGACATTCGCCCAACTGTTCGCTCAACAATTGCCAAAAACAGCCCAAAATAAGAGAATGGGGGGGGTCAAGGTCTCTTGCCCATTTAGAGCGAGAGGCGCAGGACAGATTTTCAGCTACTTTTTGTGTTCTGCTCTCAAAGCAACAAATGGAGGTTGTCGCACAGGATTTTTAGATCTAACATCGGAAACTCGTTAGCTTCGCAGAAATGTCACGTCATGAAGGAGCAAATCAGTCAAACCTTTCTAACCCCGACCCATTTCTTAACCCTAACCAATAAAATACACCTCTAGGTTCGGCAAAGTCTTGGGATTCTCGCAGTGTTTTTATTTTACAGATAGGACAGTTCTAGTTTTTGGATAATCGCACGTTGTTCGAGGGCTTTGCTCGAGTGTAGCTTTCTCTTGTCCCGTGTGTTTAGCCAGGAAAGATTCCTTTGATGTCTTAGATGTTTTTAGAAGGCGAAGAGGTAATGAGGAGGAGTACTGGCCACATGTAGACAGCCATACAAGCCAGTAGCATTTAGCCTTAGCCTTTGTGCTCGTGACTGTTTTTGTAACGACTGGGTGGTTCATACGTGAGGAACTCAGCGGAGGCGACCCCGGACTCACGCTTTTCTCTGGTCACGATCCCGCAGCTCCACTGGGACACGGGAGCACACCAGTGGCCCAGGGTTCGGCTTCATGCTTTTCCTAAAAGCATATTGCATGTTTAGTAAACAATAACAAGAGACTTTTTTGTTTGTCTGGTCATGATACACCTGTATATCGATTTTTGTGAAGATCGGTCAATGGGAACACCTTCCGGGGGTCTCGGGCTGTCTCGGGGGGCACCGTTGAGCCATTTTGCGACGCCCATTGAAAATTCCTTCAGAATACGTAAATTTTCACCACTTTCTAACTTTCTGCAAATTTTGGTAAGAAGTTGAGCATGTTAAAGCCCTCAAAAAGCCAATTCATTTGCCTGAATAATAATAATAATAATAATAATAATAATAATAATCCTTACAATTTCAATAGGGTCTCACCAGACACCTTTGATGTCTGTGCTCGGGCCCTAATAAAACTGAAACTAACTTTGGAGACAATGTTACCAATCTTAAAATAAAGGCTTTTTTGCAAGTGACCCAATAAAAAAGAACCGATTGTGAACAAGATATTTCAAGAACGCTTTCAGGGAATTTCTTCAAAATTGGTACGAACACAAATTTGGACTCAAGGATGAACTCATTTGTTTTTTGGTGTTCAAAAGTCAAAGAGGCATAAAAATGCATCCAAACAGTTTAATCATAGTTTATTTATTGAAACTAAAAAAAAAGAACAAGCAGGTAATGAAGTGACTCAAGCAAACAGAGGTACAGATAAAAATAATGCATTTGAAAAGGTCACTTTTTATTATTAAACCCCAAAGATGAATTCAATGTCTCTCTCTCCCACACACACACACGCACACCTGTCTGAGCTACACTACTGCGATCTGCAGACCAGTCGTCTGTCAGAAATCATTTGTGTTTGGAGAACACACTGAAGGCCTCTTCCCTTAACTGATGTTTTCTGCAGGTTGGTCATATTGAGGGACGTCAGTCGCCATCTTTAATCATCTGAAATCATCTGAAATCATCCACAAATACACGTCACGACCGTTCTCAAAACATCACAACTCTTCACCTCTCTGTACACGATTCTAAACATCAGTAATTAACCTGTAGAATGTATGAAGATGATTAAAATAATACAATGAACTGTAGTGTTTCTGTTTGGCTTGTCATTTGACAGCTGCGCCCCTGAAGCCTCGTTATTGATCAAACTGATTCACTCGACAGGAAGCTCAAGAAATCAACTAGTGCAGCTTCAACCTGGAATTTAAACTCCTGTGCAACACAGCGGACGGTTCTCAGACCGACCAGGAGGACTCATCGGGGGGGTTTGGTCCAGTCAATGCACTGGACACAACACAAGCATCAATATACAGAATGATCCAGAGTGGGGCTTTGGTTGACTTGAGACTGCTCCTGTTGACCCTAAAGGTCGAGCTACTGAGGACGTTGAAGCCGAGTTCACACTACATGACCTTCTCACTCTGCACCTCACAGAGCAGTTCACACTACGACCTGCTGGTGGTCTGAGTTCACACGACACAGAGACTGATCGTGGAGGAGGTGAAACTGTTGTGAAGATGAGAGAGAGCAGCTCGGGCTCAGTGAACTCGACCGGAGCTTTAACATCATGTAGTGTGAACTCGTCTCTACGTGAAGAATCGACACCTGATCGAAACCTCGTGAAGGAAAAGAACCTTCAACCCACAAACTGAGGCCGGAGCTGAATGTTTGCAAAGTCGTCTGAGAACTGAAGCTTC